>NW_020528206.1:0-216340 GCF_003368295.1 Carassius auratus | reverse complement strand
TGTGTATTATATGTGACCCTGGACCACAAAACCAGTCTTAAGTCGCTTGTGGTATATTTGTACTAGCAATAGCCAAAAATACATAACATGGGTCAAAATGATTGATTATTCTTTTATGCAAAAAATAATTCAGATATTGACTAAAGATGATGTTCCATGCAGATATTTAGTACATTTTCTACCGTAAATATATCTAATTTAATTTTTGATTAGTAATATGCATTGCTTAGGATTTCATTTGGACAACAGCAATTTTGTCAATATTTAGTTTTTATTGCACCCTCACATTCCAGATTTTCAGCTTATTTATTCAGCTTTCAGATGATGTAGAAATCTCAGTTTTGAATGTCAGAATTGACCCGTATGACTGGTTTTGTGGTCCAGGGTCACATGTATTAGATGTAAGTGTACATCTTTGCATAGCTAAGTATTAGAATCTATTAAGTATATCAGTTTACAACATGATACTATGTAATAAATCTGTGCCTTATACCACAGACCCCATTTTAATGTTTTCATTCGCATTTAAGTGTTAGGTTTTCTAAGCATTAGCATCTATTAAAATATTACACCAGTGATGAGACATGTTCATAAACTTGACTTGATATCACAGACTGCCTAAACTTTGAGATTTGTATTAAGTGTTAGCTAAGCATTAGCATCTATTAAGATACTACAATAGTATCGGGACTTACTAATAACTTATCACAGACTATGTTAGCATAGCTTTTAAGTGGTTCCAGATAATAATGTTTTTCTCATACCACAGACCCCATTTCAATGTTTGCATTTGCATCTTAGCAGATTGTAAGGGAAACAGGTCAATTTAGCTCAAAGGGAATCATTTAAGATTTTAAAGGGAATTTGAACAGAATCACTGTTTCACGGCTGATCACTGCGATTCACTGAACGAGCCGTTTAACATCAAATCTGCGCTGGATACTAATATCCAAACTATAGTGAAAACACTATCAATTAGCACAGTAACAAGATCGGCAGTTTAAGACATTAACTTGTAAGCACAAAAAACAAGATACTTCTCTTTTCAATATGAATAAGGCTTTATTAGATAAATCTAAGACATATAAACAAATCTAACACATAAACGCACGCACACACACATTCACACAAGTTGCAGGAAGGTTCGAAAGTTAGGGAAAGATGAGTTTAAGAGAATGGAAATATGGAATCCCAAGTTTACAGCAATACGTTAAATTGCATAGACATGAACAACCATCAATCACTTAATTAACGCTCGCATTGAGTTCCTCAATGGGGTTAAAATTACATTAGATACACCAGCACAAATGTCAGAGTCTGGAGGTAAAGTTACTTGCGTCTCCTGTGAAGAAGGAGTCTCGGTGAAAGGGCTATCCGAGGTCGTTGATTGGCTGGAAGTTCAGTAGTGAAGTGACGTCTTGGAAAGCCCGTTGTTGTTGGGCGTTGGCTGAAAGTGCAGAGTCGTGTGCGCTGTTGAAGTTGAAGCGCGCAGACGAGGTCGACGTTACAAGACTTAACTCAGAACACGAAACTCTCAAACGGAAAAGAAAAGAAATAAAGTTTGACGAGGACAAGGTTGTGTTCCTTCTCATCGTGGCTCAAAGCAGGCTTAAAGCAGACTGAAAGCCCGCATGACTGATAGCACAAGCAAGACTAGAACTAAAAGCAGACTAAAAACATGACTGATTTTACGATGTCCTCAGTTTTTTAAAACTGGCCTGTTGGCCACACCTCAAATGTTGTCTTGACCAATCAGATATTGTCTTGGCTCAGGGGTATCATAAATCATATGTTTATCTTACCAAGCATGTGGTCCGAATTCTTCCTGCCTTGCAGGGTCTAATATGGACATGATTCCTATTACCAGGTAATGATATATTTTACAAATAAAGCAAGAAAATTCAATCACAGACATACCAAACATAATTACAAATCATTAAGCTATGCCATAGTTAAAAAAAAAACAATACACAATAAGTGATTATACATGATAGTCAAATGTGTGGGTTACAAGTAAATGAATATGGAGTGAAGCGATGGACTGATTCATTTATGAGTCTTTTTGAGTTCATTCTGGTCCATGTATATGTACAAAAGCAGGTTCTTTGTCTTTCACAGAAGTATTTGTCAAGAGAATGGCAGAGGTTTAAAGCCCCCCCCCCCCTTAGGAATTTCAGTCTGGTTCTGCTGGGTGGGGGAAGTCAATGGAAGTTTTTAACTTGATCTCCTGGGTTTACATTTGATGTCCAGCGTTGCATTTCCATTACGAACAACACATTTGACACCAAATTTCTCTTCTTCGAATTGAAATTGTAAATAATTGTTCTAGTGGTTCTTAATGTTGAAAGCTGTTGTGTGAACAAGTTGGTTGGTCATCTTGCTTGGTTCTTGTGGCACTAGAACTGATTTATGACTTCCTGAGGAGTTCAGCTCGTGTTTCAATGCACACGGCTTTGATAGACTCTTTAATTTGTCTGTTTCGACTCATTTCTGTTACAAGATACTGTAGTATGGGACATGCAAAAATGTGTGCATGGATATACTCTTCAAATATATTCTGAAAATAGTGACGATCTTTGGCATACTAACATACCGTGATTTGGAATGTGCTAATATTCTCACATATGTAATGTGTCAATGACTATGATCAGACAGGGACATCCATAGAGCAGCAGGTGACGAGCTTTGATTTCATTTTTGAAGTGGGTTTGGAGGTCTGACAAATTCTGTTATATGTGTTCTGTTTCACAGACGTTTGAAGACATTGCGATATTTGTAAAAGAGAAGATCAGAAGATCAGCACAAGAGGACTCTCTCCAGATGAAAATGATAGTGAGAGAGATCAATCACTCTCTGTTTCTCAATGTCTCTCTCTTATACACACTCTCAGATCACCCATGCATTCCAACGTCTGCGTGACCCATGAACGAGTGCGGTGCACGTTTGCGACCAAACTGATGCCAGGCCTGCCAGTGTCCATTTGTCAGTGCATGTGAGTAATGAGTTTAATCTCTCCAGAGACTGTGCATGCATATGCTGTGATTGGGCCTGAGCCACGTCAGCTACAGGATCCTAATCTCAAATTGGCCTTTAATGTTTAAACTAATTTATGCAACAGCATGGAAGATGTGCCCGTGCTGTTCCCACCTTTATCTTTGTACCTCTCTGCTGAGGCAGCCTTTCGATTATTTCTTTATTTCCAGCAGATAAATGATACAGAGAATGACCATCTGAGAGTAATGCTTCTTCTTCATTCAGTAAAAATGTGAAAGATGCCTGGTTCCAGGAAGAAGGGTAATGACCGGCTAATGTGTTGGGATGCACACATTCATGCCTGAACTCACAAACACACACTCCTCCTTCCAATTATCTTGCACCTGTCTGACTTTCAATACGAGAGACTTTACTAAAGTAATGTTCCCAACATGGGTCTATTTTTAGATCCATGCTGACACGTCCTGGATGGCCCTACTGGGTCAGATAGGCCTGAATGGCACATGCTGCAAACTAATGAGCTCATTCCAAACCAAATATAGAAAAGATATGATCAATCCATCACAGATATTACTATTAGCCTTCTCATATAGACCATTACGAGCAATAATTCACTTCTGAATGTGCGGGTAATGGTCAAAATTATTTGAATATGTTCATCTGAATGTATTTTACATAACCATAACAAATCACAGATATCCATATTTATCTACTGTATATACTGTTCAGACATAAAATGTGTGGCAAAGTAAATATTTAAAAAAAGCTCCTCGATGCAAAGCCAGCAGGATGAGTATACAAATCTATCAAGAAAGAGTTAACAAAAGTAGACAGATGATAAGGAATGGAAATCCAATGGCAGGATGTACTTGCAAAGTTATTGGTTGCACTTTATTTTACAGTACGTGTATTTACATGTACTTATAGTGTACTTAAAGTGTATTTATCTAAGAAAGTTCTGGTAATACAAAGTAACTACATGGGGTAGGGTTAGGTTTAGGTGTAGGTTCAGGGTTTGTACCTAGTTATAACATAGTTATTGTAATTACCATAATAAGTACATAGTATGTACATGGGGAACAGGACTGTAAAATAAAGTGCTACCAAGTTATTTATAGTCAGTAGAATGTCTGTTGGGAGACCATGACAATAAAGAGTTTGCAGATATTAAGCAAACATTCTACTTGTACTTTGATAAGAGTTAGTAGACATATAGGTGCAATATTTCTTGTCAACAGAGTGTTCAAAAGGGACCATCAAAATAAAGGGTTACCAAAATTTTGTGCACTATATAGATGTTGTGCAATAGAAATGTTAAATGTTCTTCATGCAGACAAAGATGTCAATAAAAGCCCTTTATTTTTAAGAGAGTGTGAGGAAAAGAAATTCAGTCCTTGACTGTTGGTACTCTTTCAGGAAAGCAAAAGATATGTAAGTAATTTCTTATAAAGATAGGTTGCTAAATAATTCCGAACCTTTCTTCAGCACACTATTCATGTGTAAGTGTCAAAAAACTCTCTCTTTCTTTATTCTCCAGAGAATATGCATCGCATAGTTAAACCTTGGATTGCCTTTATACTTCATTTACATTGTGAATGTGTTCGGCAATGTTTCTGATATGCTGAACATGTTCAAAGAGCTCAAAATATTGAAAGACATTAAACATTAAATATCAGCTTTTGCATAATTAAACATTTGATCTTGCACTTTAAATTGTTGCAAAGGCTTACATTTTTTAATATCAAGATTATGTAAGAGGTGTTTTGTGGCAAACTACTTTTTAATCAAAGAAGCTTGTGCGTGAGAGAGCAAACAGAACAAGAGAGAAAGAGAGGGAGCATAGAAATGTCCTCTGGATTGACAGGTTAAATGATAGTTTCGAGATAACTCTGAAGGATCTGAAATTACAGTTGTTAACTCATTTGAAACCAGGTTGATCTGCAGATCTACAGCTTAGAGGTTAAACGTGTCTGATATGGTAATCGGGGTATTTCATCTTATCATCGAGGGCCACTCAGTCCACATGTACGTAGGCTGTAGCTTTACTTTACAGAACATCATGTCATTTAAGTATTAACTGCTTTTTGACTTTAACCATTTGAGCCTTTGCAATATGCAAAATAGCCTTCAGCTTTTTAGATTCAAAGATTTGCCTTTATTTCACCTTTCATGAGGATTCATTTTAGAAGCAAAATTTAATATTAGCTGTTTTCTATTTTATGAGATTGGATATTATGTTTAAGAGCATAATGTTACTTTAGGAAAATTGACTGTGGACCATATTTTAACGATCTTAGCGCATGGTCTAAAGTGCACGGCGTAAGTGCACTTAGGGCATGTCCGAATCCACTTTTGGTAGTTTTATCATCCAAAAAACTGTCAGTATGCCGGGCAAATGGTCCAAAAGGGTTGTGTACCTATTCTTTTAATGATTCATGGGTGTGTTTTGGGTGTAACGTGCAATAAACCAATGAGAATCTCGTCTTTCATTCCCTTTAAAGGCCAGTTGCACTCAAGCCATGGCAGATTCACTTTTTACATGGCAGAATTTGCAAGAGCAAAGACTGAATTCCTCTCCAGAGAGGGACGTTTTTGTTAGTGCATGAGGTTAAAGCACGCAAAGCAGACCATCTTCGGGGCACAAGAATAATCTTTTACATTGCAATCCTTTCATTTTTAATATTTGCCATGTTATGTGCGCCTCTGCGCATCCCTGTTTGTGTAATAACCAGAGTGTACGTGCATTGTTCACCCGCCTTTAGGCACATATTACTAACATGCTCTTTAATTAACAAAAAATATATTGCACCATTGACTTTAGACCAGGTTTTAGTTGGTCACTGGTGCAGTTTAGTTGCCTCAAAATAGCAACGAGCCAACAATGTGCCTGAACACACCTCGTTTTCAGACCAGCATCTCTACAGGGCATGAAAATGATAACTGCACCGGGCTGAAACTAGCAAAAAATACTTGCGTCTCATCTGGTGCTCATCTGGTGTTTGATAGGGCCTTGTATGTGTTTTTTTGTGGAGTCATCAGGCATTCAGTGTTTTCATGGTGTTTATCCTGCCCTGAGCACTAAAGTCCTGCCTCAAAATTAATATGTTGTCATGTGTAGAGTTTTAGCTCACACTGACAGATCTTAACACACTTTTAAACTTGGATTAGTGATTTGAACAAACTTGCGATTTAATATAATAATTGAACTAATATGTTACGCTCACTTGAGTTTTCTTTTTAGCGTAACTTTTGTTTAAACTTTCTCTTCTGTTTTTTTCTATCCCACTAACATGGACACAAGTGCACTTCAAATACTCGAGTCCCCTCTTTCCCTTGCCACTGTGTTTCCTTTTATCCTCTCAGACACAGAGGACACAAAGCACACACCCAGACAAACACAGTATCTGACAGAACCAACCAGCTAAGGTGGAGGCATCATTTAGTATTTATGAAACGAGTCTGTCGGAGCGTGTTTGTGTGCATCCGTGCAAGCGCACGTCTGAGCAAACACATTGCCTTCAAATGCACCTCAATGAGGACAAGTAATCCTTTGTTAGCAAGACATCAGTCCCCAAGATGGGCTTCATTGGTGTGTAAATGGACCTCGTGACTTCCCAGCTGGGACGATTCTGGCAGAAGGACTACTGACTCAAATCACCATGTGGACAGGGACCAAAAGAAGTCTGAGTGACCTTAGAAGCCTCTTTTTCCTTTTTGTCTTCTTTATGACATTTAATATTGTACGGTTTCAAACCTCATGTAGGCAATGAGTGATTCTTGAATATGCATTCTCACCATTATGCTGTTATGCTGGAGGACAAGTAGAAGAAGTGCATGCATAATGATTAGGTTGAGACATTTGCCATAACATATCACATAACATAACAACAACATATATCTGTCTGTCTGTCTGTCTATTTTGCTGTAATTACTGCCTCAATTCAGCGTGGCATGGAGGTGATCAGTTTGTGGCACTGCTGAGGTGGTATGGAAGCCCAGGTTTCTTTGACAGTGGCCTTCAGCTTATCAGCATTTTTTGGTCTCTTGTTTCTCATTTTCCTCTTGACAATACCTCATTAATTCTCATTTAACCAACTTTTGGTCCTTGTGGCAGTGTGGGCAGGTGCCAAATCCTGCTGGAAAATGAAATCAGCATCTTCATCAGTTGATTAGCACAATTAAAAGAACCAAAGACTTAAACTACTTCAGTCAGTGTGCATTGAATTTATTTAATTCAAGATTTTCACAATTTGAGTTGAATTAATGAAATAAATGAACTTTTCCATGACATTCTAATTTATTGAGATGCACCTATCTATCTATCTATCTATCTATCTATCTATCTATCTATCTATCTATCTATCTATCTATCTATCTATCTATCTATCTATCTATCTATCTATCTATCTATCTATCTATCTATCTATCTATCTATAGCTGCAGGAATAAATTACATTAAATTATTTTACTGTATTTTATTCACTTAACAGTTGTTTTTTTATTGTTACTTCTTGTTATTTATTGCCCCCTTTGCAGCTCCGTTGAAACAGATCTTAGTTTTACTCTTTTTCAAATGTACAAACTGAAAATGAAGGCAGTGCTAAAATGATTCAGGAACCTTGGCATACAACTTAAAAAAAAAGCTGTCTGCTTTGCTCTGTTGCATTTATCAAGTGTTTACAGAGCTCTAGCCTAAAATTTTGCCAATTCTACTTGCACAAATTTACAAATAGCATCATCACACTTTCTTATGTTTTAGAGATTCATTAGTAATGAAAAGTCTGTCTCATATCTGTAAATTGGTTCTTTTAGAAGAAGAAAAAAAATGATTCAATTGTTCTTTTGCATCACTGTTCCATGTTCCCTGACTCCTGGTGTGCCAAATTAAATGCTCTTACAGTACACATTCTCATACTGCCATTTTAATGCAAAGATTGTGGCTTATTTTTTTATTAGAAAGATTCGAGTTTTTTATTCAAGTTCAGTTTTAAGCCCAGTCTTAATGGAGATTAGTCATCTTGCCACAAAATATCCTGTTACATACATTCAGTGCTTTGCCTGCACATTGATTATGACTGTGATACATATTGATTAGGTCTTTCATATGTGCTTAAACCCAGCAGCCCAACTTAAGTCTTATATTAAAAGAATAATTTTTTTCCTAATTAAAAGTGCATTTTTACAGCAGCCACGATTTAGCTCATAATATCTTCCAGACATGTAATCTGCATTTATAATTAATCCGTATATATATAAACACTGTCTTAAGATGTTTTTAAAATATATTAATTTCATTTGTTATTTTATTTTATTTTTTTCTATTTAACTTTTAATTATTTGTATTTTTATTAGTTACAATTATTAGTTAGTCAGCAAGGCTTTTAATGTTTATATTTTATTTAAGCTTTATTTCAGTAACTGAAACCAGATTTTAATAGATTTACTGTAGTGGGACTGATTCGGTTTCATTCATGAACAAATCATTCAGATGGGTTTTGTGAACCAGATGTGAACTGATTCAGTGATGAGACATTTGTTACCAAACTGCACACTGATCTGTTAAAATTTTCTTTTGTGAATGGAGATTTGCATACATATTAACTGTTTAAAGATGTTTGGGTGTAATTGCAATGTTTTTTACACTTAGACTAAGTGTGTGGAAAACTAAGCTTGATGGGACTGATGTGCTAATGCAGCTAATTCATGCTAAATTAGCTTAAAATTAGTCAAATTGGCTGAGAAGCACAACGCCTGTGGTTTAAGTGCTTATTTCACGGAGTTCCCTCCCAACCTGTTTCACACTGTCAAACTTGTGCATTACACAGATGATTTAGATGAAAGAACAGGTGTTTAAAAAAACACAGGTAACAACATTCAGTGTCCTTCAGTTCAGCAAGCGCTCGCTCTGTCATTAACCTGACAGGAGATTACTCTGAGCTTCCAAGGGCATTTGAGTATGATGAACGTACTCAGAAGTACTCATCAGAAGCCTCTGCCTGACCTCCAATCATGGCCCATTTCAGATAAACTTGGTTTAAAGAAGTCTCTCGTTTCTATTCCAAGGTCTTTGCATCACGTAATGGCTTTGCACTTTCTCTTTGTTTAGAGTGGGAGAATGCGAGAGGAGAGGGAGAAAGTGACTGTGAGATATGTGTCCGTTGCAGTATGTCATGAGGGCATGACAGGGTGATCTCTGCACACAGGCATCACCGAGACATTTTTATTGTGCGGTTTTTATAGAGGCAGGAACAGTAAGGGAAACTAACTCATGAAAATATATATTGGATGGTACCATGTTAGTGGCCTACTATATTTCCTTTGTACAATGGAGTATACTGTAAATACCATAGTACTTTAAAATTGTCATCTTATAGTATATCAGAAGTATAGTATATTTAAAATGAAAACTGTAAGCAGTCTTGTGTGTCTTCTCTGTAAGCAGACTCCTCAACGTCTTGGATGAGGTGGATTACTGTTGGGTTGTCTGCAAACTTTGTGGCTGTTTGACGTGTGCTTCCCCAGTCTCACTGGCTGTCTGTCAGAAAGCTGGTGATCGACTGGCAGATAGAGCTAGGAACAGAAAGCTGGGTTAGTTTGGTCTGGAAGAGTGTTGAGATGATGGTGTTGAAGGCTGATCTGAAGTCCACAAACAGGATCCTCACAATAGTCCCCAATTTGACCAGATTCTGCAGAATGAAGTGCAGTCCTATGTTCGATCTTTGCAGATTACATAATAATACGAGTTTTGTTTTCGATTTGAATTATTTTGTTTGGAGTCATTTGAAGATTTCTTTAGATATATTAATTTTATCCATAAGGAAAATATTTGGTGGAAAATAGGCTATGTTTCATGCATTTTTGAGAAGCGTTCCTGTTCAAAGATCAAGATGGCAAGCGGATTTGTTTTCTTAATTTACAAAAGCACAAAGTTTTCTTGATATTGTGAGTGAACACAAATAAAAATAGACACTTTACAGTTCCAAACTATGTATTATTCTTACCTTTATGAGCAAAAATGACGGCATATTTAGTATTTAGTGATATGCTTTAAGTATTTTATATCTATAGATTTTATTTTCAGCAAGTCGTAATTACAACATCGTATGATGACAGTAATATGACGCTCATAAGTTTCTTCATATTGCGTTAGTATCTGATAACACCGAATCTGGGAAAAAATAAAAATTGCACTATGAAAGATCTCCATGATTAGCCTGTTTTTGCACTTCCTGTTTTTCCCTGCTTGAGAATTTCTGTCCAATGAATGGATGATCTTGGCACACGTGTGGTTTTGTTTACAATTTCTGGTGTTAAAGCGAACTGCACTGAAAAAAAAAAAAAAAAAAAAATCAACATCGGATTTGGTCCAGACCAAAGTAAGTGAACTAGCGGACTTTCCTGGTGTGAATACACACTTAGTTTTAGTTTTTAGAATATTTGTTTCAGTTTTTTTGGGGATAAATATTTATATTATTTACATCAAGCTTTTGAATGGTAAAGTAGTGTATATTTTTATTGAAACTT
This sequence comes from Carassius auratus, assembly GCF_003368295.1. Taxonomy (NCBI): domain Eukaryota; kingdom Metazoa; phylum Chordata; class Actinopteri; order Cypriniformes; family Cyprinidae; genus Carassius; species Carassius auratus. The sequence continues at coordinate 205,822 of NW_020528206.1, read as the reverse complement.
CATAACGTTTCACTTGATTATACATTTAGTCAGGAATTATAGTTTGGAAATGTCTAACTAGTAAAATGTTTACACATTATGTGAAAACTAGTACAAGTATATAAATAAATAAAAAGAGACTTACTCGTGTTTATGATCTCTTACTCATGTTTATGATCTCCACATCATATTTTTTTTGGGTGAATTATGTCTTATTCCTCTTGGATTACTTTATCACTGAATATTTGTTCTCGGCAGCACTAATTTAGTTTAAAAGTAGATATGTCAGGCTTTCTATAGATATATCTCTCATGTCTCTTCGTTGAGTATTCATGGAGTTACAGTTTATTTTAATGACGTGTTTGTAAATGAATATCAGCGCAGACAAAGGCTGCAGACAGCACACCTTATTTGTTATCTTTTTTTTATAAATGCACAAAGTTTTGTTGTTATTATGTCTGTATACAAAAAAGTAGACCATTTACAGATTCGATTACTATCAAAATTGAAAGTGTAATTTAATTGACTCCAGAGGGTAATTTCAATTGACTCCAGAGGGTATACTTTGTTAGTCAGTGAGAGACACATTCAGAATCAGCACATGGTCACTGTTTAGTGGGCTTTGTTTTCAAGTGCGCAACTCACAGCATTTGCTGTTCTTATGCTGGCGGCCGGTTATCAAACAGCATTGCATTGCTCCCTTATAGATTGTGGGTGAATTACCTGTATTCATTGTAAGGTCTCATGCACCGAACTGAGATGTCCGTACCGTGACGGTTTGTTACAAATACATGTATCGATCCACCCCCAATTAAATATATACGAGCTAATGAAAATGTTGTATTTATATATTTATTATTTTACTTTTTCTTAACTCTTTCCCAGCCAGCTTTTCGAAAAAAGTTGCCTGCCACCACCAGCGATTTTGATGATTTTCACAAAAATTGTGTGGCCTACAGTATATTTGGCTGCATGAATATTTAAATATGCAACACACCAAAATAAATATCAAAGCTTCTACTTAAAAAAAAATGTAAATGTTTTATTCTAGCTTAACGCATTCTTTTTTTATTAACACTGGAATATATGTAGGCTTCATAAAAAATTATAATTTTGCGCAAAAAGATGAGAAAATCAAATTTTTATTAAAAAACTACATCTGGATAATATTCAGATTATCAAGCATAAGATTAACGATTATCAAGCATAAATCCAGTGAATCGCTTCCATCAATACCTCCAAAGCTTGCACAGCCACATACCACTTCCTGGATCATCATTTACTACAGCATTACTACATAACATTATGCGGTTTTCATTTATATTCTGTCTATTGCTGATGATCATATTATTTATCATATGTGTCTGTTTACAAGAGATCGCTCGTTTCTCCGTCCTGTTCATGTGTGTTTTTGGTCGGGAGGTTTTGTACTTGTTTAGAAGATGTGTAATAGCGCCCCTAGAGTATAACTATGAAAACACGAAAAGCCGTAAAAACTCTTCAATGTGGGGGGGGGGGGGAGCGTTGTCTTCTAAATGATGAAATAACTCGTCAATGGCAGGGAAAGAGTTAACCATAACAACACTGTAATGAAAATATATATATATATATAAACAGCTTACATGTGCTTACATCTCTCTTTCTTTCACTGCACATCTTGATTGAAACTGATTTATGTTTTTGGTCTTCAGAAGTCCCCCTCCCATCCCACTGTCCTTCCTCACAAGCTTTGAGTGCAATTACTCAAGCCTGGTCAAAGGTACAACAATAATATCCCAAGGTCATCGGCAACGAGCTGAGCTGACAGTTGGCAGGTTGCACAGATACACAGTAATTTACTCTGTCCTTCAGGATATCTGCCTTTCAAGAACCTGCCTTGCCACCAGAACAAATGCTCTGTCATTAGGAGTAGCTTCTTCTCTCCAGAAGAACCCAGCTGAGTTCAGAAGTGTGTGCTTATTATTTTATTGCTGTGCAGATGGCGTGCTGGTGCACCTGTGGTTTTGCATGTGCACTTATGGGCGTTGTGACTTCCAGGCATGTTAGAGCTCTGGGTTTTTGTTTGGGTTTGTGAGGTCACGGTTTGCGAGAGGATATAAAGTCGCTGGAGGACGTGAGGTTTATGATTTCAGGCTGCGGTTTCACACTTTTTCACTTGATTAGTTTGTGAGTTTGCACATACAGTAAACACACACATACCCACGTGCACAAACACACAGTGGACCTAGAAGGTATTTGGACCAGTCTTACTGTCATAAATGGTTAGTGCATAATATTATAATGCTTTAGAATTCAGTACTGTTAATGTGTTAATTACATTTGACATTGCAACTTAAGGGATAGTTCAGCCAAAAAAATTTTATGATTTCATTTATTACTCATTCCAGACCAGAATAATTTTCTTTCTTCTGTTGAACACAAAAGTAGAGATTTGAAGAATGTTGGTAACTAGGCAATTTTGGTGATTTTATTGTTAAATAAATTAACAAAAGAAATAAAAATAAGCTGACACTGAGATATTTTTAATAGCTTGTATTTTCCATAGAGGACAGAAAGTCATACATTTTTTAAAATGAGTAAATGATGGCATAATGTTTCATTTTTGGGAGATCTATCATTTTAATGCTCACTGTGAAATCTCAAAATCATAATGTATACCAAACAGCAAAATATCTTCTGAATGAACATTTGTTACTTGTGGAAATGTTTAGCTTATTGAGGACACAGTCTTGCACACTAGAAACTAAAGAGAAATCTTGTTATTGTAAACTAAAACTATTAAAGTTTTTGTTACTTGAAATAAAGCTGAAAGAATATAACATAGAAATATTAGATGAAAAACAACTGCCAGAAGCTAAAGAAGCTGCAAGAAGCCAAATAAAATTGTTCTTGTAAACTAAACCTATTAAAATATTTTTGTTCGTTGAATTAAAGCTGAAATAACTTATTATTAGATGAAAAATGTAAACGTAAAAAAATTTGAAATGTTGCCTGGCAAAAAACTGAAATAAAAGAAGTTTAAAATTAGAATGAAAAGTAAAAATAAGTTAAAACAAAATATAAATATTTGTTATAATAAAACTGACAAAAGCACACAACATAATTACTAACATGTAAACTAAAATGAAACTAAATAAATAAACCAATAAAATCTAATAAAGATTAGATAAAGATAAAGTTAATAAAGTAATAAAAATACAGTTTAATACAAAATTGTAGATTGCATAATATAAATAATTCAGAAATTAAGAGTAGTGTTGAAAATGCACATAAAGCTGACACAGCTTATCTAGGCAGACATTTACACTTATATCCCAAAAAATTTAAATTCACTTGTCAGGTTAGGTGTCTTTTTTTAAGGACACAATAGTGGGAACTAATGGATCACCCCTCGTGGGATTTGGAGCTAGAACCCAGCCAGGAAACTGAATTAAAGCACATCCTCATGATCTGCTCCGTGAGATCACTGAAATAATCTCCAGCACACTAATTAAGAACAAACAGCAGCTATTTGTGCCACGTCCAAAACTTTACGTCATGAAGTACGCCTCTTTAGTCATTAGGGTGAAGAAGCATAAGAGCAAAATTATTCTCCAGCAAGAAATGGCTTTGTATAGAAGCTGAGGAGGAAGCTTTTATCGTGTCGTTCAAGATTCAGATCAACACTTGACAGCAATGGTGCTGGAACCCAGGGCGATTCGTGTGTGTGTTTGCTTGAGTGTTTTGCTTATTCATGCATGCATGTGACATTTCATGAGAAGCCGGTCTACATCAGTGCCTTTCTGTGGCCAAAAATGTTTTTCCTGTCTGCAGGTTGGCGATTCGTTATCGCATTTTCACAAGCCCAAAAACAACTTTTGTGATTCTGGACAGACAAGGTCATGAAATGCAGCATCTAAAGTTTGAGAGCGAGAGCTAACGGATGTCATGATGTCGTAAGTTGCTGATCTCTGTCATTTCTGACACTCCCTTCCATACGCCGTGCGGGACAGTGTGTCTGTTTGTGTTTGTTTATCCTTGTGCTGCATAGCGTCACCCTGAGGCAACATAAAATCTTTTGTAAGCAGTTGTTTTCTAGATTTTCTTTAATCCAAAGTGGCACACTCATGACATGGACAGTCTTTCTGTAGCGGACTGGGGTTTAGTGTCAGGCACAAGAATGCAAAGGTGATTGCTAATGACTCGCTTTTTTTGTCTCTCTCTCATTTTTGCTTGCGACAAGGACATGTGCTACAAAGACAAATAACTCTATAATAGTTCAGGTTAAACTTTCTCAGCTGGCGAAGAAAGTACCTTTTTAACAATGGAAATACAAATAGAAATGCAACAAAAAACTTTGCAGAAGTGAACAATACTCAATGGTGACTTATCAAGAACCTCACCACCAAACTTGACAAGTTCTTGCTGTTTAATATTTATAAGGTCAGCATTTTAAAATGCCCTACAATTTTTTTTTTCTTCTATGTATTGTCAACTTTTTCTACATTTAATAGCTCAATCAACCTTAACAATATAGTTTGTCTGACAAAATGGAAGTTGGTGTCAGTGAGTTTTACATATATATATATATATATATATATATATATATATATATATATATATATATATATATATATATATATATATATATATATATATATATAAACACTTTTATTCAGCATGGATGCATACAATTATCTTTTGTAATGTTATAAAATTAGAATTTCCATTCAAGTGTATCAGTCTACAAACATGCATTGCCATATTGTGTTTATGTGTGTGTAAGTGAGGTGCACTTGTATTGTTTTAATGAAAGCGACTGTTGAATGAAAAATGTTACATTTGAAAGTGGGTTACAAAGTAACGAGTACTTAATAATACAGTGTAAACAACATACATACAAAATTACATACAAAAATGTGTATTAACCTCCCCCATAAAGAATCAGTTTACAGCGCACAGGGAGCATGCAAAGGGATTGAGGGCTTTTGTCAGAGCTACAATAATGATTGAGTTCAGACAGATCTCAATAACTCAATGACCCATGATTGAACCTGCGCTCACTATTGTTCGCTAAGTGTGCATGTACACACTCAGTTTTTGTGTGTATGTTCATTGATTGATATGCAAAGTGCTTCTGTAAGCAAGCATATGTGTGCATTGCAAATGTTTATCAGTCTCAGGGGCCTTGAAGTGCTGCATAAATGTTTTTAAATAAGGTTTCTGTATGAGTGTGGGTAAGTGTTCATACACTTGTTTGAGAAATGAAATCAAGAGCAAAGGTAAATTAGAAGGGCTTGTGGTGTGATCATTTAACCACAGGGCAGTTTCATATGCAGTTCTCTCACTTAACGCTGTGCTATATGGTTTAATTTGAAGTTAAAAATGACCTAGGTACCTTGCTTGACTGTACATGAACCACATTAAATCACGAGTAGCTTGTCTCAAAGTAGCTTGAAATTGCTGAAGACATTTATTTTCTTCACAAATAATATTCTGTACTCCAAAGCCTTGTCTGGTACAACCCCCATTACATTTCTGCTAGTTTTCAACCAGACTCCCTCCCTGCAACCCTTCTGAAAATGCATTCAGCAAATTGACGACAAGATTGCTCTCAATTTGGCCAAGTGTTTATGTTATCAAGTACCTCAGTCCACCATCTGCTGGGATGCCAGCCACACATCCCCCATAATTCCCTGTGCAGATGTGGCCATAAGGAGCAAGCTCATCTCAATCTCCCCATGTAATCCCTCTGCAGCCCATTCATACCATAGAGAGGTTGCACAATCACCAATAGAGTTGGCTTTCATCAGTGTAGTTCCTTTCTTTTATTCAGGTCAATGGTGAAGCATGTTCTCACACAGTACAATCCCACTGCATGGAACGTTTCATTATGGTCGGAGGATTAAATCGCACAATGTCAAATCATGTGAGGACAAGCACAGAAAACAATAATACATTCGAACCAGGTCTTGTAATACTTTCCCCTTTTGCCAGTAACCTTCATCTTAATCAAAATCCCTGATGCGTTTTATTCACAGATCACTCGTTGAAGAAAATATATTGTTTCAGAGTCATGCACGTTTCCTGGCAAAGTAATAACCCCAAAGTCATGAATGACATTTAATATTTGAAAGATAACAGGTGAACACAGATTGAAACTGATGACTGACTGACCACACGCTGTCATCGTTTACTTTGAAAAAGCTAAATTTCTCTTTGCAGAATCCGAATGAGTTTTTTTTGTTTGTTTGATTTTTTGCTTTATCTTGCTGTGCTGATAGCTCTTCACTCATTAAAGCTCTGTTGATGTTGCATTTAAATGAGGATGCTTTCAGAATCTCATTTGGTTTGAGATGACAAAATGATTTGGTATATCAGATACTTACTGTCAATGCATTAACGTTTGGCACTTTGAATAAATATGATAGATATATTATAGAATCTCAAGTTCTAAGAGTAAGGCAGAAGTTCTGAATTGAAAATGACTAAAATATGTGATGCATACTGATTTATACAACATACATTTATATAACAGACCCACAAAATTTTACAAAATGTCTTCAATAAATAGTTAAACATCATAAACAGATGCTAAATAAATGTATTTAAAATTTACTTCATTTATTATTATTATTATTATTATATAAATTGTGAGTTAAATATTTCTTAATAATGAAAGAAATGGATCACCTCAAAAATGAACAACCAATGCTAATTGGAAATATGTGACTTCCTACCTTTTTGCAAAACTGCAAAAAATTACCTATACATAATACAGTTCACTGTAGTTTTCAGGTGAAATGGACACTAGAGACTTTTTTCCCTTTCACACAATTTATGATTATGGAGCAGATTATTGATGAAAAACAAAAAATATAAATTGTGCACGTTTCCTTCCATATCCATAATATTACGTTATGACCTCGAAACACTTTTACCATAGTGCATTATTAAGCAAATATGTTTTAATGTTTGCATCACATGATTTTCTCCATTTAAATGGCTTTTCCGATATAGTAAACTTGCGTGGTAGCTCACCTGGTACATCTGCGATGTGGTGCACTCTGGAATAAGTCCTGTAAAACAAGTCATGACACTCCACAAAAGAGCTCAAATTCTTGTAAAGTCTTAAAGCTAAAATGGCATGGTTGTTTCTGCAAGTGTGTTTTTATCTTACATTCGCTTTTCTTAACACTTTCAGTAGGGTTTAATGTACAGTAGGTGGTACATTCATTTCAAACACAATGGAGCATTAACATTTTTGCACCACTCACCCGACATTTTATTTCTGAATTGCTGCATTACAAACATTACATAAAAAACATTAGCATGTTCATGCTCAATAGTTTTAGAGAAAAATTAAACACGCCAGAAACTTGCTTTAAAACATGCTACAAGGAAAGTGATATAATTTTCCAGTTATTTTGTACCCACAGGAATGCTATTGAGGTCTTCACAGTGCACCCGAGACCTGTCGACCCCGGACCCGACCCGGGACCCGTACGGGTTCGGGTCTATATTTTAAATCATCAGCCGGGTCCGGGTCGTGTCCGAATCCATTACTTTGGGTCCCGGGTCTGTTTAACATTGTGTGTAATACCCGTGCGATCGCCAATCGGAGTCATCGGACTTGAAGAACACCCGGCCGTGATCAAAGACTGCTTGTGTTTTTTGTTACTTGCAACTTGTAAAATTAGGAAAAGAAAAGAGTGAGCCAAAAAAAGTGATCTCTCTCTCTCTCTCTCAGTCTCAAGCGCATTTCATGTTTCTATGGCAACCAGTGAGGGACACTTTGACTGCCAAACCGCGTTTTACATTTTCTCCCATTTTTATAATATTATAAATTATAACTCGAGTCAGAATGTACATGTGCACAGTAGCATTTGTCATCCGTCACCGTGACATCAAGTGGACTTTTGAAGCTGAAATAATGAGTGGATTCAGCTTGGACTTGGAATAACGAGAGGAATAACATGAATAACTTTCTTGTCGGAGGATTGTAATGCATCACAGGCAGTCGAGTACAAGGAAGAGAGACTACGGCTCTTTAAATTAGGTTAGACAAAAAGCTGTATTCTTCGCAACAGGTTTATTTACTTGTAATAGCAATTTAAGGTGGAATATGTGAACGTCGGGCCCAGCCGGGTCTGTGTCTTCCCGGCGGGTTCGGGTCCAGATTTCAAATAATATACGGGTCGGCTCCGGGTAGACATTTCTCGGATCTACACGGGTCTGTGTCCAGCTTTTGAAATATTAGATGGGTCCGGGTCGGTTCGGTGTAGTACATTACAGGTCTCTGTCGGGTTCGGGCACACATTTTTGGACCCGTGAAGACCTCTACTGTACTGTTTAATAAACCTGCATCTCCAATGCAAACTCATATGGTGAAATGTCTTATAGCGCTTATAACGAGGTATCATCTGAAAAGTTCACTGAAACGTAACACATTTCAGGTTTTGCAGAAATTTATTTATGTCACATATTTCCAATTTGCCTAGGTTAAAAACAAAACAAGCACCCTGAGTTGTGCATAATGGTTCTGTAGCATTAAAAAAGAGGTGTTCACCGTTCAAAGCATGTAAATTTGCTTCATGCATCCATATTGTTTTTCTCTGAACAGTGATTGGTTTAAAACGAAGGTCACTCATTGTTATTGATGGCCGGTGAGGGTTTGCTCCTTACCCCATCTGTGGCAGCCCTGGAGGTCTCAGTCACAAACCTCCGAGGAATCCACACCGACGTCATGATCCGCACATACTCCTTTCGGAAATTCCGATTGAGGAGTCCGTAAATTATGGCATTGAGGCAACTGTTGAAATAGGCCATAAAGTAGCTGACCACAAAGAGCCACTCTGGAATACGTGGAGCCATAATCTCTGGGTCAATGGCCACAACAAGGCCGATTAGATTGAGCGGAGCCCAGCAGATTGCAAATAAAACGAACACCACAAACATGGTGACAAAGTTGCGCAGGTCGCTGGGTCTTACCCTTGAACGTTCCTCGCTTTTCACCTTTCGCCTCACCTGTATCACCAGAACCCAAATCCTCAGGTAGCAGAAGGTCACCACCGCAATGGGCACCAGGAAGTGAACCACCACCACCACCACAGTGTAGGAGCTGCTGGCAGTCTGCGTGAAGGTGCAGGAGTAAACCCGGGGGTCGTAACTTAGGGAACCCACAAAGAAATTGGGAAGAATGGCCAGCACAGTGAGTGCCCAGATCAGGGCCACTAACAGCAGCGTGTTACGGAAGCTGTAGAGACGTCCGTAGGCAAAACTGTGACAGATGTAGCAGTAACGGTTGATGGCGATGCCAGTGATGTTGAAAACAGAGCCAATCACACTCAGGCCCATTAGGAATCCGCTGACTTTACACTGGGTTTCCCCCAGAGACCAGCCGTCATGGAAGATTGCATACAACACCACTGGGTAGGGATAGAAAGCCACCACCAGGTCAGCGAAGGCCAAACTGACAACAAACACATTCCCTGTGCAAAACAGAGCAAGAGAAAGAGGACTTGTTAATAATTTCATTTCTACTAGCATAGTTTGATGCTCATATGATAGCACATTGCTTGTTATGACTACTGTGGCAAAATCAAAAAATGTATTACCTAGGTCCCCCTTCCTCAAATCTTGGCCTGGAGATCCAATGTGCTGCAGAGTTTAGCTCCAACCCTGATCAAAGTCACCTGCCTGTGACTTTCTATTGATCCCAAAGACACTGTTTTGTCAGACACAGATTGTCACTGATTAGCTTGCTCAGGTGTGTTTGATTAGGGTAAAAGCTAAACTCTGCAGGAAAATGGATCTTGAGGTCCAGATTTGAGGATCCCTGACCTAGGTATGAAGTCCTGCTCCTGGTGCCCATCTGTTCTGCAAAGTTTATACCAAACCTGCTTCATCTCACCTGGCCTGTGATTTTTCAAGTGATCCCTGAAGTGCTTGATTAGCTGGTTCAGGTGTGTTTGATTAGGGTTGGAGCTAAACTCTGCAGGACAGTGGGTCCCCAGGAGCAGGGTTGAAGGCCCAAGTTATTTTATGTGAATACATTTCTTTTTTTCACACTGTATCACAGTTTCCACAAAAATAAAAAAGAAGCACAGCATTGTTTCAACAGGAATAAAATATATTTTATAAATATGTATTAAAATCAAAAACAGTTCTTTTAAATTGTAATGATTTTTTTCAATAATACTATTTTACGCAAATTTTCATAAATTTAATGCAGTTTTGGGTAGCATTAAAGGTTTCAAAGCCATAAAAAAAAAAAAAAAAAAACATTTAACAAAACCGTATCCTTATTTTTAGTTTGGAACTTTTCTGTTGTCGCAAAAAAAAAAAAAAATGCTTTCAGTTGTGCCTGTCCTGTTAGTACATTTATGTTGACTATGACTTAAAAGCACATTTTCGTAGTATACCTTTCACTTTTGATGCCCTGCTATCTGCTTTTGCCCCTCCAAGCCTGTTTTATGCCTTTTAAATTGAATTGGGGTAAACTCATGTGAACGACAAACTGAGAACCAGAGAGCAAATAAGAGAGGAAACAAGAATCAAGAATGACAATGCTACAGAGTGAAAAGAAAAGACAAAGAATGAATCACATCAGCTTCAAAAGCTGGATCCCCAGGGAGTGTTAAGCCTTTGATACTGTGACAACAGAAAACGATGTGCTCTCTTCAAGCCTCTGCCCTCTCAGATTAATCTCATGCATGGTCTGCTGCGTTTAAAATTATGTCGACCAATCCATTTACTCACTTTCTAATGTTAAACAGTCACCGTTTACAGCCCATGTAGAATCAGTTGATTGAGCCATCTACTGTAATTAATCCAGATAGCCCTTCATTCCGTGATACTGGTGGCAAATATGTGCATTCAGACAAATTTTCTGTCTGCAATTTGGAGTGCAATTTTGAGGATTTCCCGTTATTTTCCCAGGTAGAATAATCAAAATGTAAGGAAGTGGAAAGTTCAACCCCCAGAAAAAAAAAACCAAAACAATTATAATAAATGTCCAGCTCACATTGTACCCCAAAATTTAAAAATCTATTTCACATTAAATAACAAGTCTATTTTTAGGAATTTTAATTAAATAATATGAATACTAATACAATTAATTTTATTTAAAAGCAGCAAAATCTTACAAGATCTATAATTACTGTAAAATACAATAAATATGCTGCGATGAGAATAACATTTGCTTTTTTTCATGGTAATGATAATTTTGGGAAATATGTGTAATATAATTTATCTTAATAAAAAATAATCTTTATGAGGCTAAAACTAAGATTCTTTTTTCTTCTTCTTAGAGTGAAATGTGATTCTTGCCAAAAGTATTCCTTTAAAAGAATAATTGATTGTATGAAAGTCATGAGTGGTGAACAGCTTCAATGAAGCACACATTTTCTTACAGCTTTTTAGACATCCAGACCATTTTAACATTCAGTCAGTGTCTTTTCTCCTCCCAGCCCTGAGACTCTGGATGAAACATGTAATGTTTAAAGTAAAGCAAAACATTTCACATGGATTTTGCCAGATATCACTAACAGCAAAGCATATACAAAGCTATATTTTCCCATAATTTTCAGCAAATGCCAAAAAGTATTCCCAGCAACCCTCAGCATAACATTAGAGAGATCATAACCCAGTATTCTCTGCTGTTTATCACAGTGGCTTTTTAAAATGATACAAAAAGCTAAAACCTGTTTCAGCCTCCCAACTCTACTCTTTTCAGCTATTCCCTTTTCTTGGCTTTATTCAGAGGATAAAGCTACAGTCTATGAAAAGATAAACACAATTACTCTGACCTACCTGAGTCCAACCATTCTCCTCTGAGCTTTCTTCTCTATTGCATTAGACTTTTAACCCCATCCACTATAATTGAACCAGAGATGAAGCACATTCAAGCTCATATACATGTAGCTGCTCTGTAGACAAATATGTTGTAAAATAACGTACAATGTCAACTGTTATAAATGGCACTTTTGTGTTCATGTATGTGAAGAAGCCAACCTGTGTAAAATGCATATTTTTAAAGGTCATATGAAAAGAAAAGAAAATTATTTTGTGTATTTGGTGTAATCCAATGTCTTTATGCAGTTTAAGGTTCATAAAACACATTATTGTCCACATAATGTAAATTATTGTTGCTCCTCTATGCCTTTCTGAAACGCTTCTATTTTTACAAAGCTCATCGTTATGAAAAGCGAGGATTGCTCGGATTGGCCAGCCATCAAGTGCGTTGTGATTGGCTGAATACCTCGAATGTGTGATGGAAATGTTATGCCCCTCACCACAGAGGTTCCCAATCTCAGTCCTCGCGTCCCCCTGCTCTGATTCATATAATCAGCTCATTAAAAGTGAGCTCCATGCATGAACTGCGTTCTGATTGATATGATCCCTGCACCTTGTGCATTCCTCCCTACTCCCTGAGCAGAGGAAATCAGTTGGAAGTTTACTTCACTTCCAAACATTCATTCATGGATTTGCGCTGAGCCACTGCCTGCAGCATCTTGACAGAACACAGAAACAGACAGCAGCATTGTAGGCTGCTCTCACAGGAAACAGCCCTCATCCTCCTTAAAATGTGCTGCAAACATATGAATATTTGGGTTGTATACAACAGTGTTGTAAATACAGCTTAACCACTGATTTCCAGTTGTGTCCTCTTTTGGAAGGCAAAACAAAGTAGTTTCCCTTTCACAACGAAACACAGCATCTCCACGACATGGCGCCGGCGGCGACAGCGGGAATTAAAGTTACGCCTTCTTTCTTTGCCTGAACATTTGGGCAGCATTATGCAAATCTTCCAACATCATGATGTAGACATGTATGACCCCTTTAAAATCTCTAATTCTAGTAAATGTGTTGACTTCACTGTATAATCCTGTTACTAAAGGTAACTTTAAAGGTATAGAGGTATATCATAGAGGTAAAAGCTCCTCTTTGAATTAAACTTTCTTTCACTTTATTTTCTTTGTATAAGCATCTCTGAATATTTGAAGCATTATCAAGAGATAATTATGCAGAATACTGATGTGGTTCCAAACAATACAGCATAAAAATAATAAAATGAATGATAATATATTAACATGTACATAGCAACTCACTCTGTCTTAAAAATCAAAATATGACAGCTACAAAAGCTGACAATAAGAACCTAATGAGTAATGAGCCTGTGTTTGATTAATGGTGTACTGTGTGTGTGTATGTGTGTGCGTGACAGCGTGAGACACAAAGCAATCTAGTCTGATGTGAATACATGCACGTGATGTGAATATAGTCTGTGAAGTAAGAATAGAAAATTGTTTTAAATTCCACATTCAAAATCATGCACTAGGGTTGCCACAGATTTTTAACACAATATTTCCATGATTTTTCTATGACTTTGTCCATTTGTAATAGCTGATGAAAGCTTTTAGATCTGAGCATATTAGAAAAATGGATGTAAACCTACATGATAGAGATTGTCTAAAATTGCCTAATAATTGCAGAGAGAGTGACATTAAAGAAATAATAGTTCACCCAAAAAAGATGTTAATTGATGAACTGGAGCTGTGTGGATTGCTTGTGGAATTTTGTAATGTTTTTAACAGCTGTTTAGACTCCCAATCTGTCTGCATCCATTCACTGCAGAAGATCCATTGGTGAACAAGTGATATAATGCTACATTTCTTCAAATCTGTTCTGATGAAGAAACAAACTCACCTTGGATGGCCTTTGTGTGAGTAAAATTTCAGCAAACTTTCATTATTAGGTGAACAATTCCTTTAACAGCATATGGATGTCACATAGAGATATGAAGAGGAAAATGCAAATAAGGACAAGAAGAAGATGATGAAGAGAAATGTCTTAGTTATTTCCTATTTAAACTAGATAGAGTGTAATGGAAAACCTGACAGAGGAAGCTGGGGAAAGATTCTGAAGGGAGAACAGAAGGCAAGGGTTCTTATTCCATGTCTAAGGCTCATTATAAAAGCACTTGAACAGGGTCAGACAGGGTTCTCTAGAGTCCCCCAGAGTACAGTATAAAATGATATGTGCATGCTATGCTCACCTGTCAAAGACTTTATGCGCAAAAAGAAGAGCTACAGCTGTAAAAGACACAGACACTTCTGCTTCAACATGCCCACAAGACAGGTGGCCTTTTTTGCTTTGCCTTATGGATCTTGACAACCTTTGAAATTTTGTGAAGCCATGCCAAGCACGATAATACATCTTGACCCTGCATTTTCTAATGATTTCTGAGGACATCCTTTATTGGGTCTAGGCATTGTGTCCACCAAGGTAAAGGATCTCTTGAGAATGAATGACCACACAAATCAACAGAATATAAGTGAATGACATTGAGTATGGTGCAGTAGTGGGTACTCCCATATAAATGGCTATTTGACCTTTTCTTTACGATAAATTAAATCAATACAAGGATAAATTCACTGTGTAAAAAACTGCAGTTTTAATCATGAATGTAATAATAAAACTGAACCTTGGGAAAATAAAAAAGGTCAATATATATACCTACAGAATGTAAACAGAAAATGAAGCCAAATCATCAGCAGAAATCCATGCAGTCCTTTCTGACTGATACATCGAAAGTCTTTAGACCATAAGGGCCCTATCATACGCCTGGTGCAATGTGGTGCAAGACAAAGGTGTTTGCTAGTTTCAGCCCGGCACAGTTCTCATATTCCCATCCTGCACCATGTTGTTTAAATAGCAAATACATTTGCACTCATCTGTGCGCCCATGGGCGTGCTGATCTGAAAACGAGGTGTGTTCAGGTGCATTGTTAGTGCTTAGCTATTTTGAGGTACTGAAAATAAACTGCACCATAGACCAACTCATACCTGGTCTAAAATCTGGCGCAATTATTTTCTTTGTTATTTAAAAAGTGGGTTAATATAGGTTAGTCCACAACGCGCATACACGCTGCTTATTACACTCACAGGGACACACAGCAGCACACAAACATGCAAAATATTATAAATTAAAAAAAAATATTATTGTGTAGGCTACATAAATATAGAACTTTCTACATGTCATAATGTTTAGTCATCGCATGTATGAGAATCAGGCTGCCGATTTGCTCGTGCACAAGCAGCTCAATTCTCTTTCTGGGGATGCGTTCTTTTTTGCGCTTGCAAATTTTGCCAGATAAATAGCAAAAACGTCATGGCACGAGTGGAAATGGGAAAAGGGAATTGGAGATGAGACTCTGATTGGTTTACTGAATGTTACAACCAAAAAAAAAAAAAACTCATTAAGAGAATAGGGACAACCCATTTAGACCATGCACCTAGGTGTGCTGTCAGATTTCCCATTATTAAATTAGCAAAAGTGTATTCAGACGTATTCAGAAAAGTGAAGTCTATTAGAAGCACGCACTTCCTGGGGGTCGAGCGTACTGCGTAGATGTGACGTGAGCAACCTGTCTGACAATTGTTAGTCTTCTAATAGCTATGCCAAGAGAAATCTGAATCACCCACCAAATCTTGCCGAGATGTCAAGCATGAACAGGAGCAAATTTTGGTAAGTATTCTAATTAATTATTTTGTCATTTTGCATTGTATTTATTTATTTGAAAATTGAATGCCAGTACGCCATATTAAGTTATTTCACATTTGGTTATGTAGGACAGGACATGTTGTAGATGGCTTCCGACCAGGATGAAAGTGATCACATTCATCTTCAAGTGTATCCTATATCTTTAAATAAATAAAGGAATCACGTTAACTGCAATTGAGATTGAGATGTTTTTTTTTTTTTCATTGCATGTATAATTTCATGATAATTTCCCCATCCCCCATTAATATAGATACCCCATTACCCATACTTCATTATTTAATAAAGTAGATAAATTATTTAAAGTTCGTGGATAAATGTTACTTCATATGTAGTGAATACTTCATACTTGCCACATACCAAATTATTTCCAGTTCCTCAAAACATTGTTGAACAATTTTGTCCCGTTGCTTTTATGGACTCTCTATGGGCTTCTCCATTGACTTTATGTCTCCACGTCCCCCCGATAGCCTCATAGACAGTAAAAGATTGCCTGCAAGCTTCTCCTCCTGTCCATACGGAAATTTCTCTACTGTGCGACAGAGAGTCGCAGGTTATGACGCAATCGTTATGAGAGTATGACAACCAAATAATAAACGTTTTCATCTTCGTTGGGATTGAATGCTTAGGGATATTTTGCTCTGTTTTGCTTGGGTTTAGAAAATGGAATAAAATAAATTCCATCGCCTATCCTCTCAGGATACCTGCAATCAGTGTTACAAGTAACCCAGGCACATTGTTTTTCCATTTTTGTGGCATAAACACCAAAAACGATGAAATCTTCCAGTGTTTCTCTATGGCACTAAGACCTAAAGATTTCAGAGTTCTGGTCCCTGTGCAGCTGATACTCAACTGCCATTCATTCATCTGCGTTCGATAGGAGGGGCTTACCGATAGGTCTATTATTATTATTGACAACTTTGCAAACTGCTGCTTAATATTTTTGTGGAATGATATGCATTTGTTCCTGGATTCTTTGATTAATAAAATAATATAACAGGATTTATTACAAAACAGATTTTTTTGGAACAATCTAAAAGTCTTTGCTGTCACCTTTAGTGAATTTAATGCTTCCTTGCTGAATAAAAGTGTTAATTTCTAAACACACACACATATGCAAACATTGTGTTCTGACTTGTTTCATGTTCCTCTCATTAAGCGCAAAAAGAAAAAAAACTAACTTTGAATAATTTTGCCCCATCTGGCAGGGATTATATTATTGATATGATTGGTTCTTTACTACATATACTCATACGAAAAAAAAAAGTTAATCATTATAAAGACAAAACAAGGTATATATAATTTGTATTGATATATCATATAATTTTTATTTATTTATCTATTACAACATTGTTTCCATTTAGATGTTAGTGGGTGAGCTCTAGAAAAATTAAATACTTGTTCAGTGCAGTATGCAACAAGAATGATCTGCTTTATTACTCAAAGGTTACTTTCTGATTCATGAGAGAAAAATTACCTGTCTTTGATCACAACCTTTTATCATTTCAAAGGTTCTGCCAGTGAGGAGCTTAGCATTTAAAGTGTAGTTTAAATGTGTAAAGTATAATCCTTGATCCTGAAAGGTTAAAGCATTTTTTCGATATTAACACTGCTGCATACAGTATACTCACTACAACAGTTACATTTTTATACATATATTACAACATGCAGCAGGGTGAAGGACTTGGGTCAAGGCAAATTACTGAGGAACCACTTTTCTATTCCTCTGGAGTGATATATTCACAAGGTCATTTCATACTATGTAAAATATGTAAATCACATTTTAAGGTTGTTACAACTATTGGATTATGCAGATGAGTACAATAACATGTGTTTATTTATTATTATATATATTTTTTTACGGGTTGCAAATTGTGACGGGGTCCAGTCCTTGAGGATATGAGAACAAGGAAAGATGGAAAAACTGTAACGAGGACCAAACAGAGCAGCACCAAAGGCTAATCTTAATTTGTACCCTGAAGCATGCACTGTCTGTAGCACCAAATGACAAGCACTACTATTGTGCCCTTGAGCTATGGCCACTGCCACTGCAGCTTCAAACAGCTGTCCTCACTTCCAAAGGATGTGAATGTCCTGTGATGTCATTACGACATGCTCCTTATTTCATGACCAATTAATGAAATACATTTATTGACATTAACTGGCATGAAATAACAGTAGATAGTAGTTAAGTTATTATTGTTATTATTAACAACAACAAAAATGCAATGATGATATTATTATTATATCAATAAAACAACAGCAAAGTAGTTAAAAAATAATAAAAATAATAATACAACTAATATCTACTGTTATTTAATGTAAACTTATTATAAATAATTGGTAATGAATTAAGCAGGATGATTTTCAGTAAGATTAGATTAGATTAGATTAGATTAGATTCAACTTTATTGTCACTGCACATGTAGGTACAAGGCAACGAAATGCAGTTAGCATCTAACCAGAAGTGCAATAAGCAGTAAGTACAGAATAAAGGTCTATAATATGTACAATAACTATACAGGTAAGTATTATGGACATAATTTACAGATATTAAATACTATATGCACGATATACAGATAGGTGTACTATGAACATACTATACAGATGGATTATGTAAAAGTGTATGTACACTATAGGCAGAACTATGAACATAATTTACAGTATTGCAATGGACAGTAAAGTGCATAGAAAATATTACAATGTGCAAATGGATTATACAGTGTTCCTGGATGAACAGACAGTAGTGCAGGTAATAAGTTACTGTTTTTGCTTGTTGTGAATAAATAAATAAATCAGTCAGAGTGTTGAAGAGGGGGAGGAGTCTATGTGTGGTGTGGGGGGTGTTGAGGGGTGTCAGAGGGCAGAGTTCAGCAAGGAGACAGCTTTAGGGAAAAAGCTGTTCCTGAATCTTGTGGTCCTTGTCCGGAGGCTCCTGAAACGCCTCCCGGAGGGCAGGGGGTTAAACAGTCCGTGGTCAGGGTGAGAGGAGTCCTTCAGAATGCTGCGAGCTCGACGTAGACAGCGTTTCCTCTGGATGTCCTCAAGAGCAGGAAGTGGTGTCCCTGTGATGCGCTGGGCAGTTTTCACCACCCTCTGCAGTGCCTTGCGGTCAGCCACTGAACAGTTCCCATACCAGACTGTGATGCAACTAGTCAGGATGCTCTCGATCGCACACCGGTAGAAGTTAACCAGGATGGATGAAGACAGCTGGTTCTTCTTCAGTGTCCTGAGGAAGAAAAGGCGCTGGTGAGCCTTCTTGACCAGGCTGGAGGTGTTTGTGGCCCAGGACAGTTCCTCCGAGATGGTGGTTCCCAGGAACTTGAAGCTGGAGACACGTTCAACAGCCAGCCCGTTAATGTGGATGGGGTCATGCGTGCTTCCATTCTTCTTCCTGAAGTCCACAATGAGCTCCTTGGTCTTATTGGTGTTAAGGAGCAGGTTATTGTCAGCGCACCATGTGGCCAGGTGCTGTACCTCTTCCCTGTAGGCAGTCTCATCGTTGTCACTGATGAGGCCAATCACCGTGGTGTCATCTGCAAACTTAATGATGGAGTTGGATCCATGCACAGGCTTGCAGTCGTGGGTGTAAAGGGAGTAGAGGAATGGGCTCAGCACACAGCCCTGTGGTACGCCAGTATTAAGTGTGATGGTGGTGGAGTGGGTGTGACCTGACCGAACATGCTGAGGCCTGTTGGTCAGAAAGTCCATGATCCAGTTGCAGAGGGAGGTGTTGATGTCCAGGTCTCCAAGTTTTGTGGTCAGCTTGGAGGGAATGACGGTGTTAAATGCTGAACTGAAGTCAACAAACAACATCCTAACGTACGTGTTGTTATTGTCCAGGTGTGTGAGTGCAGAGTGCAGCACTGTGCATACTGCATCCTCTGTGCTCCTATTTCTGCGGTAGGCAAATTGGTGTGGGTCCAGGTCTAAGCCATAGATTACAAAAAAAAAAACTTAATGTAACTACTCACACATGATCACGCTTTCCTGGTTTACTTTATAATAACCATCTGACAGTTTAACATTCATTAAATAACACATTCACTTAAGATACATTCTATACAGAAAGCTCCAATTACATACAAAATTTTGCCCTTTGTGTTCTGGAATTTGTTGTTTTCCTCTTGATGTATAACTGCTCCATGAGTTTCACATCATTCTGCCAGAGCCTGTCCTCCAACAAAAAACGACCATATAGGTCGTTTGTGGAAGCACCTTATTACGATCTATATTTACGTTAAATTTACGTTAAGTCTAGCAGGCGTAAAAATAATGACAGTATCGCGTTGCGCCTATCGTCATGAAATGACTTATAACATCATTACCCATCAAAACGCAAGTTTATTTTAATGCAATGTGTGGGCATTTTTTACACCGATCTCACAGTATTTCCTACATATTTTACTAGGTGGCTTATTCGTTCGAATAACCATACCTAACCCCACCCCTAAACCTAACCCTCACAGAAATCATGCTAAATTATGATTTATTGAGCATATACATTTTCGCGCATGTCCGTTCCCTGGGATCGAACACATGATAGCATGATTACTTATCAAGATATAACGCAATAATCTACCAACTGAGCTACACGAAATGCAAATCACAGTGCAAATAAAAGAGTACAAAACATTAATATGAAAACGACCTTTTGCCGATAGGGGCGCAATTGTAGTATACGCTCTGATGGGTCATATTTCAGGGATTTGGACAAACAACATTTGTGAGCATATTGGTTGGAGGACAGGTTGTTCTGCCAACACAAATTGAAAAAGACTATATCCCACCTGTCTGAAATCACACCGGCTTCCCTACAGTCCACCCTGTGATCAGCCCAGTCTGAACCTCAGTGTTCCTTCCAGCCAAACACTATTACATCATTCAGCGCTCTGAACAGCCACATAAAAAACGATATCCTCGTTGAAGGCCTCTGTCAAAATATAAAACATGTTGACCTTTGACTCCTTCAAAGTGATAAAATGATTCAGTCCAGAGCTCTGCATTATCATCACTGGTTGTAGGGTATAGATTGATGGATTTCATTAAACTAAAGTGATCAGATAATGCCTCGGTGTATGCATACATAAATGGATCTTAAAAATCTTGACACGTTTTTTTTTTTTTTTTGTACTGGGTCTGGTTTGTGAAATCAGGAAAGCTGGGTTTAAAGATCATGGTGATGCCTCAGCCTGCCTGTCCAGGATTTTGCTGTTTTATCTTGTGCCAAGGAACAGTCAGCATGCAGCATGCAAAAGAGAACATCTGCATAGAGAGCTAAGTAAAGTTCGCAGAGCTACGAAACCCTTCAGATTCAATTTAGTTCAGTGTTATTTAATATTCTTTATTATGGGCACACTTTTTTTGCATTTCCACAAAAAAATATCTTGGTTGAAAGAGGCCAGGCATAAAAAAGTGATTCCAGGACAACTGTTACTGTCACTGCAACTATCAAGCTCCAAGACCTTTAGTTTAAAGTGTCTGCTGAAAGTAAATACTGAGACTACAACATCATGGTCCACTGAGAATCGAGGACATATCTGTTAAATTTGATGGAAACAGAAAGGGTGGACATATTTTTGTTTCATACATTCAAATCCAAGCATCTTTCAAAAAGTTTAAAAGAGGCTGCAGTCCTGAGAAAAGAACCTTTGATCAAGTAAACCTGAAAGTAAAGCCGAAACTCTGTCTCCTATTTGAACCTGTGGTACAGTGAAACAAGAACAGAATACAATCAGTTTGATAGAGATTTTCTTTTTCTTCATGTACAATTTCAGATGCTTCCCTGGGCAATGAAATTTGCTGGTACATCAGTGAGAGAAAGACTGGTAAGAAAAAAGAACAAGGAAAGTGAAAGAAGCAATAAAGGACACCAGCAAAGTTCTATTACATAGGTGAATTCACTCATGACAGGCTCTCCTGGTGCCACTATACAGTAGCTCAACCAGGCTGAATGGATTGAAGAAAACTATGAGATATTCTAAACCTTTTAACAAAACAAGTCAAATTTAATAAGGGAGATACAAGCATTCTTCAAAGGGAGTGTAATAGAAAAAACACTTAACATTTACTGTTTCATTAATGTGGTAAAGTAAATTTTCATGTCCCTGTCTTATACAGTAACATTCAAAAAGGTCAGAATGTTTTTTTTATGTTTTTGAAAGACATCTTTTATGCGCACCGATGCTGCGTTTATTTGAACAACAATACAAGCAATATCATGAAATATTACAATTTAAAATACCTGTACAGCCCACCTTCCGAAAAAAAATCATGTGTTTTAAAATGTGTCTTTAAATTGCTTAGTTTTCCCAGTGCGTTGTGATTGGCAAACAGTTTAGACGTTGTTTCAGTACGGTCCCCATGCTTTTGCCAAGACATGTTCCTGAATCAACATCTTTTGATGATCCTTGATCGACTTTATTGTCCAAAAATATAGACTTAACACAATCCCTACCCCTAAACCTAACCCTACCTATAATTTATTCCTAAAATCAGTGGGAAATGATAGCTGATTAACAAGGGTGTAGAAGCACCTTAACCCGACTGTAAGCCTAAAACAGATATTTCCTGAAAAGTTAATATCTCATTTCTGATAAGTTAATTGGAATGTTGTTCCAGGATCAACAAGGATGTTGATCCAGGAACAAGTTATACTTGGTGAAATCACGCCCGTCGTCTCACTACTGTCACAACCCTTGCCAAAGCAGCAAGTTCCGTCTGCTTCAGTATAGTTAAGGATGGTGTCAATATTGCCATATCAGTTTAAGCCGGATTCAGACGCCAAGAATATTGAACAAGAGGATAGCGAGGAACCTTTGAACGCACAGATATTGTTAGACATTAGAGTGGTAACGTTATTGTTGTTGTTGTTGTTGTTTTTCTTGGCTAAATCATGTTTTAAATATGATGTCAACAACAGCTTATAAATAAGCTAAATAAGTGCATTTACTATGTACAGATAAGTGCAGCTGTAATATGTATTATGTTTATTGTTCTTTAATTCTAACATTATAACAGTGAAAACGGTTGAATTTATTTATACTGTAGTCTCATAATTGAATTTAAAATGTAAATTCTGCAGATTACATTATTTTCCAGTATTGTACTCTTGTACTGGCAGCAATTTATGAAAAAAAAGCATTTCTTCGACATGGCGAAAACTTGATGCTTCAACAGCTCTTCTTGTTTCGTCTGATGCACTAAATCTGCAGCAGCACTTCTTCTTTGTCGTCGTCTGGTCTGATGCACTCAACCAAGTTTCCTAACCACAACCTCAACCCTCCCCAACCCCCAGCCATTCAAATTTTTGTAGGCAGGAATTATTTTTATGATATATTCTAATGGGCTACTTTGTGACATCATAATACCCTAGAAAACAATGCTGTAGTCCAAATGAGCCATTCATTGTAGTTTTACATTTTTTTTTTTAATAAACAAAATATCTCCCTTTTTTGAGTGGACTAAGAATTTTGTAACTTTGTAGATGTTTTTTTATGCCCAAACATACACACTATGCACTGACTAAAATTAAAAAAGTGAAAAAGCATAATAGGACCTCTTTAATATATTTAAAAATGAAATGTATTTTTGTTATGATAAAGCTGAATTTCAGCATCATTACTCCAGTCTTCAGTGTCACATGATCCTTCAGGAATCATTCTAATATACTGATTTTATGCTCAAAAAAACATTATCATCATCAATGCTGAAACAGGCATACTGCTTAATATTTTTGTGGAAACTTTTTTTTTCAGTATTGTCCATTAATGTTCTGTTTGTCTTTTGAAATAACGTTAATTTATTAACAAATATTATATTTATTTTATATTGGCAATAAAGGTTATTTCTGCAAATCTGTACAATTTTTTAAAAATACAACTAGTATATAAATTTTTTCTGACTTTTAAATCTCAAAAAGTACTGTCTAAAAGAAAAATCTCTACTATTTTAAAAACAACAGCAAGGTTGACTTCTTGCTCTCAAGAAAAATCTCAAAAAGTGCAGATAATCATGTGATATATGATGATCTTAAAGGCCTTGTATTTAAAATCCTTGGTACTGACTTTCTTTCAAGTGCCTTAAGAACCATGTGATGCTTGTCTCAGAGCAGACCTTAGCCACATTAAACTGCCCTGTGAGGAGGGTTTCTAGGCACTAAAGAACAGCAGGTGGACTGTTCTTTCTCTCTCTGAACAATGTTCACACAAACCTAAACCTGCAATGTGCATTAAATTCACAGCTCTCTAGCCCAAACACACTTCTGACAGTTACATAAGTTTCTTCTAAACGATTACAAAGCATTCAAGACAGATATAGTAAGTATTTGGATTTGAATGACTGATCTATTGCTGTCCATGGTGCTGTACTGGCAGACACATGCAATGGACTCACATTATCATCTTCGTGCTTGTCTCTGAGGACATGGGATGCAAATTGTGCCAACTGTTGATGTTGCTGATAGTAGTGTTTCTTTGAAGGACTCTGTTATTCCTTTATTTCCTGCTTCCTCTAAATGTCAGACAAACAAACACCCGTCCTTTTTGCAGTTGGTGTTAATTTCTTTGGTCTCTTCATGTGTCTGTTTGCGTGACAGGCAGCGGTATTTCTATACTTGTGCAGAACATGAATACCCTGGGAGGTGGTGAGGACAGCACTTCACTTTCACAAGGTTTAAAAGCCGAGATGAGAAAAATCAACAAGGAATTCAAAATCATACACACTCACAGAGAGAGAGCAAAAGCAGATATACACCTTATATGGAATAAACCACAGATGCTGAAAGGCTTTGACAACTCTGCGGATGGACACTGACCCCATTTAAGTTTAATCATGCATAGCCCTGAGGACAACAGAAAAGCAAGAGTGCACAAAATTCCCCTAGAACACAAACAGAACAAGAATCAAACAGAATATTCAGAATAAACAGAACATAATCAAAATATTTCTTAAAGTAATAGATCACTCAAAAATGAAAAACAACTGTTTCATTTTTGTTTCAGACCTTCATTCATCTTTGGAACACAATTTAAGATATTTTTGATGAAATCTGAGAGTTTTCTGACCCTGTAATAGACAGCAATGCAACTGACATGTTTTATGGCCCAAAAAGGTACAGTAGTAAGGACATCGATCAAATAGACCATGTCTCTGTGACATTAGTGGTTTAACCGTAATTTTTTGAAGGTGCTAGAATACTTTTTGTGCACAAAGAAAAAAAAAATACTTTATTCCACAATTTCTCCACTTCTGTGTCATAAGAGTACCACAACTCTTGGCACGTCCACAACAGCTTGTTATTGTGTAATTTTGAATGGTCTCCCTGCTGCACTAATAGTAGTAAGCCATTCCTCTGTGTATACATATCCTTACAAGCAGAATCGATCCTTAGTATACGCAAAGAACGCAAGCTGCGTAGGGCCCTGAAACACCAGGGGGCCCCATTGCTCTCAAAGATTATTTCATTTTAGATTCAGTTTTGAATTTGGCCAGCGGTTATGAAAACTCCTTATATCATTATTTTAATGCGGTTCGCTGTCAACCTTTCTACATAAAAATCTGTCAAATCATGCAACGTGAAGGTCGTTCGGTGTCTTACTTGAGAAAAAAAAGCCATTCATTCATCCATTCATTCATTCACAGTTTTGTGTAGGGTACCCAGAATTCTAGGATAACCATTGCTTACAAGTACAATTTTAGCTGTATTGTTTGTTAGCTGTATTATTTGCCCCTTCAAAAATTGCTCTTGAGAAATGTTACACTTTTAGACGAAATTTACACTGTTGCACTTTTTATCTCCACTCATTTTTATGGTCTACAATGCCATTGCCACCAAACACATACCTCAGTGCACACAAACACGTGCTGACAGTCACACTGGCCACTGTAACATCCATACTCATGTGGCAGAGCAGAGCCTACCAGGAATCTGACAACAGAAGGACTTCACTTAACACTCACCCCCCTTTCTAGACACATGATTGCATAACCACACAGGGGACAGTACAAGGGAGAAGGGCCACTGGACAGTGATACTCAAGAAGCCCTGATTGCCATGTGTCTTCAACTGACAGCTGTTAAGAGTATTCCTGAAAGAAATATTTCACCCAAAAATACAAATTTGCCAAAAAATTTACTCACTCTCAGGCCACCCGAGATGTAGAAGAGGGAATAGGGAACAGATTTAAAGAAATTCAGCACTACATCAATGGCTCACCAATGGATTCTCTGTGTTTGGGTGCCATCAGAATGAGGGTCCAAAACATATGCTTTAAAATTTAAACCATCGCTTCTAGCCAAAATATGAGTCCATAATCAATAATAACATTTCCTCCAGTGAAAAGGTCCAAATACCCTGTTGTCCTCTCACATCAAAATCCAAATGGTGCTTGATCTGTGCGTATTTCTCTCCTGATTCAGACGAGACAACTTTTTCACCACAGAAAGCTATTTTATGGATAAAGGATACATATACCCACCCTTTTATCAGAATGTGCCTCATTATCATAAAACACTGAGATATTTACCAGTCATAGACCTTTTATCTCCACGCTCCACATGGGGGTGATTATGCGGTGAATCTGCAAACAGGATTCTGGGAACATACAGTTTTCCTTCTGAATACACTTTTTAGGAGAACGAGGCTGTGAGTTTCTGTGATTTCTCAGCTCTCTGCCCTTGTTAGTTCACACGGCACACACAAATAAAGATCCGTGTGCCATTCTTGTGGTAGTGGGATGGACCACACACAAAATCTGACAGTATTCATACTCAATCCAATGAGCCGTTGATGCCACCTCCATGTGCTCAAATTGCTTTGGAGAGGGAAGGCAGAGAGAGTCAGCAGTGTCTATTAGACAGACGGTGATATAAGACTGTGAGTGTGCCTTTGAAGCAGACAGGTCTGGCTCTTGCTCAATGCGTAAAAAGCATGAGCTTTGAAGTGCGCTCTTGTGTGAGCGCTCTCCACACTTATGTCCCTGCAGATGCACAAACTGTCAAGGGGTTCTGAATGCAGTCCCACTCAATTGAGTCAGCAGTGTGTGGAACAACCCCTCAAACACACGCATGCATATGTTCACACATTGTCACAGGCACTGACAGCGCTGAAATCTGTCTCTCCTCCAAATCTTTCAGAGTCGCACATTACAAGCCTAACAGCAGTGTGACATAATACTTCAATAGTCGTTCCTGTTGTTTTTAGACAGAATTATATGTAATCACAATGTGCAGTTAGGGGTCATTCAAGTGGGTAATTAGATTTAACATCTATTTAAAAACATCAAACACATTAATTTACAATTAAATTAAGGGTCTATTAAGGCTCAGGTGGATGCCAGATTTTCACTGATGTACACGTCCAATTATGCCAAACTACAGTTGAAGCCCTTACTGTTGAGAGCGATAAGCCTCTGTATATTATTCATGACATGGTCAAGGTGAAGTGAACTTAACACTACCAAAAGCTCAAACTCAAATAAAAATAAAAATGCTGAAACAAATAGTTTCTCCACAAAAACTTAAAATCTATTGATATGGTTACTGGAAGTCCCAATTTCGGCATGCATGAGCATATTCGGTGCTAAAATGTTGCTTAAAAAAAAAAAATTGTTCGTTTAAAATTGTCTACATCCTAAAAAAAATTCCAAGTTTTTTTTATTTATTTTTTTGCTATTGATTTAAGGTAATCGCTCATTAACACTACATAGGCTATGCAATACTGTGTTAGCAAACTACTCCATAAGTCGAAAGTGAGGTAAATAAATCCACGCAAGTGTGAACAGTTTGCATTTAACTAACTCAAAATAAGCACGTTTTTCACCTTGTACAATTTACATTTAAGGCAGTACGTCAAATAAGATTCTTGTCAAGTAAAAGGAAACAAGTACACAAATTACTTCATTCAGTGCACAATTCATGATCTATCCCCATTCAACTCTCGAACCTGGTGGCACGTTAAGCGCTACAACAATGAAGATAAATAAAAGCTCACCAGCATTTCTTAGTTTCCGATTCCTGAACACCGAAATTATGACTAACAGGTTACCCAAAACATCCACCACAGTGGTGAAGATCAGCACGCTGGCCAGCACCGCTGTTGCCCAGGCGGGGCGCGCGCTCGAACCCAACGCGCGACCGACGTGCCCCAGTTCTGTGCTGTTCGTCAAAAAGGCGATGTTGTCTGGCATCCCGGACCAACTTGTTCTCCGTGGTTTGGTCTGTTAAAGGTAAGTCACGCAACCTGAGGTAGTAAAGAGAAAATAAACTTCAGCATTTTAAACTAAAAGCGTATATATTTAAACATTTGTGTAACATTTATTTATTTTCCGTACTTGTAAAAAGCGAGTAATTCCAGCTTGCCTTTCAACCGAAGTTGTGGATAGTTCAGCCATAAATTTCTGTCGCCTCTTGATCCGCGCTCCTCTCATTCCTCTCTCCATAAATACGAGAAAGAGTCCGTGTCAACATCTCCAGCACCTCAGAATAATTTCTGTCTTGTAGTTCATTTGTTTGTCTAGCACCTATTTTCACCTTGCTCCCCCCTCACCTTAAAACTACTAAGGAACAGGGCAGTCTTGGCACCGTTTTGCCCCATGGCGACCGTTACGCTCGCTCCAAGTTATTTTTTAAACCAGCTGCTCAGAATTGTAAATCCAGCGCGTGATCAGAGGGGAATCCGTCCAGATGATTGGCTCGCGCTTCGAGCTGAGTTTAACGCTGCACAGCGCAGAGCATGTTTTATTTGCGCGGGAGTTGTCATAACAACCCCTGCGCGCCTCCAACAAAAGTGAATGTGATTACACCTGGCGCGCGTGCGTGCGTGCGTGTGTGTGTGTGTGTGTTTCATATATATATATATATATATATATATATATATATATATATATATATATATATATATATATATATATATATATATATAAAACACTAGGATTTGTGAATAAATGTTGTCTGACTGCTAAAATGTACATTCTATGAAAAAACGTTTTAAAATGAATAGCAGAGAAAATGTTAAAACTGAACAAAACTGAAATCACAGCTCCCATTTTTACCTTTAGTCAATTATATGGAGGTTAAAGTTACTTTTGTAACTATAGCAACCGTTGGCAAATGTGTTTTCTCTCAGGATCATTATTAGGCGGCTGAAAGCAAAAAAATGTTCCATACTTCTATAACAGTAGCTATAGCTTATAATATTTAAGAAACATTTTTATAATAAAATGTTTAGTCAAAATGCAGAAATAGTACAAATCAATTTTGTTGTAGCAAATCTCACACTCACAAATACACTGATTGCTCTTTGTGAATAGTTCAGTTGGGTAATGAATGATAGCAATTTAATATGATTGTTTATATATCCAAAAAAGCCTGTGTTGTTCTACTTTTACTTTAGTACTCCGTTACATTTGAAAAGCTTGAATCATGAAAATCACAACACTTTCTGTATTAATCTTCTATTAAAGTGCCCCTTTTATGTAATTTTTAAGGTTGCTAATATTGTTGCATGAGTCTCCTAAAACAGGTTTACATATATGCAAGGTCAAAAAACACTTAGTTTTCTCATAATTGTTTTTTTCATTTGACCTCATTTCTAAATGATTCATAAACGACTAGGGTAAAGCAGTTCAAAGAATCAGTCTCTATAAACCCTTCCTTTCCGTGGCCCCTTACTGCTGTGGTTGGTCAGATAGCGCAGTTCTTTGTGATTGCTCCAGACCCGTAGAGAGATTGGCTCTGGATTGGTCTACCGCATGCAGCACGTTGCCTTGATGGAAATGATAGCCCTGAAGACATGTCAATATATACAGTAGAAAACATAGTAGGGATTGTAGTTTACTAACTCAAGCCGGGGTTTGATGATGAAAAGGTTGAACTGGCTGATCGACAAGAGACTGATTCACAAGCTTGACTGTAGCAGGACATTTCTCAGTGGTAAGTGTCAAGTGTTGACAAGTTTGTGGTAACTATGAGATGTGATAAAACAAATTTACTCTCACAGCGTAGGATACAACGTCTTCTCGAAATGATGTTAACTACACAGAAATTTTACTGTGTTTGTGAGCAGGCAAGTTGACGAAGTAAAACATGGGCGGACATTATGCAAATGTGTTACTTCGTGACATAGAGCTGTAACGCTTACCTGGGTAACACATAGCACCAGGATGCATTATGGGA
This sequence comes from Carassius auratus, assembly GCF_003368295.1. NCBI lineage: Eukaryota > Metazoa > Chordata > Actinopteri > Cypriniformes > Cyprinidae > Carassius > Carassius auratus. Next base: position 176,125 of record NW_020528206.1, on the reverse strand, counting down.
AGTCTGCAGCTATGCAACCCCATACCCCATATGCTACAAATGTCGCACTGTGTATTCTGACACCTTTCCATCTGAACCATCAATAACTTCTTGAGCAATTTGAGCTACAGTAACTTGTCTGTTGCATCGGACCATACGGACAAGCCTTCACTCCCCATGTGCATCAGTGAGCCTCTCACCGGTTCACCACTGTTCCTTACTTGGACCACTTTTGATAGATACTGACCACTGCAGAACACAAACACCCACAAGAGCTGCACTTTTGGAGAGAGTTGTCAAACTCGCTCAAATCCTTAGACTTCCCCATTTTTCCTGCTTCTTGCACATCAACTTTGAGGACAAAATGTTGCTGCCTAACACATCCCACCCACTAACAGGTGCCATAATGAAGAGATTAGAACAGACTTCTGTCTGTGCCTCCTTGTTGAATCAGGCAAACTGATGAGAGTTTTTTGCAGTACAAAACCCGTAAATGAGGATTATAATTTGCATTATAGCATTTGATATTCCATTGTCCTAAAGTCAATGTAATTTTTTATAATGCCTAATGTAAGGTCTGTGGTTAACACAGCTCAAGATATTATAATCTTTTTATCCTACATCATAAAATATGATTTATTTTTATCCTAAATCTTGAAATAGGTGGAGTTCAAATGCCATCATGCTGAACATGTAAACTGATCTATAGTCCGCTTTTAAAGATTTGTAGTGCTTAGAATTCCACTTTGAAAAAAAAATATTTTAACTTATTAAATTCGATTTTTTTTAATAATAAAGACAGAAAGCATTGCCAGTGACTGTATTTAGGCTGTAAAATTCATAAAGGTTAGTGAGTTCAGTAATACTGGCCGGAAGCATGTGTAATTACTCCGCATTGATCTAAGCCTTCTCACCCATGGACACTCAGGTCTGTTGAGAATATCCTCAGGGTATTTTCTTCATTCCCACTACAAAGTAGCATAAAGACTTGAATTGAGACAGCTTGGCAAGTGGTATATTCAAAGGAAACATGGGAAACTGGAAGTGTAGAAGAGATGTGTCTGAACTGTGCTCTATACTTCGGTCTTCACAAGCTGTTAAAATAGAGAAAACAAGGCAGCGCTAACATATGAAATTCACAGGCATAACATATGAAGCAACTGTTTCTGCTGTGCTTTGCAACAGTGCCGTGCCTTTTAACTCAGCACAAGCATCTGTTGGAGTCTTTTTCACATTGTAATGTATTAATTAAGCATTTTATCGCTTACACACCAAGGGCTGGCTACGCTACCTACATTTTTTCAGTATAATCATCACTTGTTTATAAGCCCAACCCCTAGAGACTGAGGAAATGCATTGGATGATAGGGATGATTAGACTCTGCCGAATCACACTGGCACATGAATCTCCGTCACTGCAGGAGATCGGATTAATGAGAAAACTGCTATAAAGGACTTTAACATAAGAGCAGAAAACATGTACTCTGATCCTATTTACATTAATCAAAAAATGAAAGACAGATTTTTTTTTTACAAAGAGAATTTTATATCTCCTCATGCAAAGGCTGTTTTAAATGCATACAGGAGCTGTTCATACACTACACTGCTTTTCAGTTTCAATGTATGAATTGTTTTTGTGCTTTATATTGTTTTTCAATCATGATTTTTGCACATCTCGTGATATAAAAATGCTGTGATTTAGTTAAAAGTATAGCCTTTGTGATTTTTTTATTCCATTACCCTTCATCTTGCATTTTTGCATATAGCTATTCTGCTTCTCTATGTAAACTTGCTAGTCGGACGTGTTTGACCATTGTTCTTATGTTCTAAAAACATACTTTAACATAAACAAACATCATAGAGTGTTTGTTCCATTCCACTGTCTTAACACTTTTAAATGCAAAAATGTCTTCTGCGCATAAATGAGACTCTGTGCTGCATGCCTTTAAAGATATTTTTGCCAAACTGTAAGGCAAATGAATTATCACTGAGTAAACAATCCCATAATTCACTGTGGGAAGTGAGGTGAACAAAGTGAGAGATTTGTGTCACTATAGTAATCAAACTCTATTGAAATCAAACTTCTATAGGCACTTCATGTGAATTGCTTATGTAGTGTGTTCAAAATGAGTCTTATATGAAGTTCTATTTCAGCTAAGATGCTACCTGTAGGGAGTAGAAAGCAAAGCGGTTCACTATATTTTGGAATAGAGCCAAAGTGTTAGAAGTGAATTCAGATCTTGACCCTCACGTTCCATGAGTTTAGAGCTGTCCTTCCTTTGAAGTAAACAGGAGCTTGTAGGAAATCCATGAGTGACACTAATAACCTGCCACTTATTTATAGATAGACTGACTAAACGGGGGGAAATGGGAAATTGGTGTCACAGACTCTGAATCATTGCAATGCAGTTCTTTTTGCCAATATCAATCCCAAACCCAGCTGTGAAGAGCAAGTCAGGACAACTGCTTTGTGAAAGGTAATGGGCTGCTAGTAAGTTTTGCTCCGCAATCTCCAGGCTTTTTGTCAAAACTGCTGTTCAGAAAATGCTGTTCACAAACAAGTGAATGCATACAGTACATCCTGTCATAGAACAGGACTGTGCTTTACTGGACACATCTAGCCAATTTGCCAATAAAACTGATTGCAGGCTGTGCGTACACTAGTCAAAAATAAAATAAGCATTTGGGCTAATAAAATATGATTATGCTTGTAATAGGCAATTGCTATGTATCTTAGGTTGGTGATTTAAGGACACCAAGGAGTCTAATTTAGAGCATTCTGTTATTGATTTAAATTGGATTCGTTTGTATAGCTGAAGTTATTTACAAGCTGGAACATGGCTCCAAGCTAAAAGTCAATCATCAGGTTCAACAGACAGTGCGAAACAAAGAATAAAAGAACAATACAATCCAAACTAGCCTCAAGCGTGCCTTAATCCAGTAGATTATATATTTTGACAAGGTGTGCTTAGTCTTTGCCCATGGAATTATTCATGATCTGATGATAATTTGAAACAAACAGATATTATGTAACACCACTTCCCAGTCTGAGCGCTTATAATGTAGCTTAAAAAATAATCATTATCTTAAACACTAACACAATATGAAATATCAGTTTATGCTTGTTTACTCTTCAGACATTTGGTAAGTTAACTAAAGTTTATGACATACTGTAAGCTTAATGTTTTCTTGATTTTTGAATCTTGTTAAACAAAATGTACAAATCAAAATTCAAGTCATTTTATTTCTTTTAGCAGTTATATTAAATATTAATCCACATACACAATACATTTAATGCAGCCAGAGATATGAGAAACATAACTGAATAGTTCACCTCCGAAATTAATTTGCTTCTGCGCAGCCTGCTCTAACAATCATATAGTAGTTATAAACATTTACATTGACTTTGCTTAAGTTTCCTCAGGTTTTGTTGTTGTTTTCTGAAATGTAGGAGAAACTTTTCCCAATTATCCCCTTATAACAATTTAAAATGTCTGAGAAGGCTTTTCTCTACACGCATCAGCAAAAGACAAAAAGGGAGCATTTGGCACAACTGAGCGCTCTGCAAACATGCCTGTGTTGTCTGCACGTCTCTGTTTCTGGCGCGTGGTGTTATAAGCTTGCGACGTATTCCAGCAGCATCTGTTCCAAAGCAGTGTGTTTAGCATTCACCGTGCCAGAGTGCAAATGTGTATGTTTGTGTGTGTGTGTCTGAAGCAAAAGCAGATGTTTTGCGTGGAGATGAGGCCTGGTTAGTGTGTCTAATCTGGGTATTATTCAGTAGTCTATGTGGGTATAATCACCCCTAACTCTCTCATGTCTCCCAGCAGAAACGGGAACAATAATCCAGCAGCTCTCCCACACCCCTTATATAACCAACTGTCTTTCTGTCAGTCCAGCCAGCTTACACTTGTTTTAAAAGTCAAAGGTAATAGTGCTGAAGGAGTGTGGATTCTCTAGTGGTTCAGTATACTTAAAGATGTAAACAGCAGTATTCAGAGGGATTAAGACTCGCTTTATTTCCCCTGAAATTATCCTCTTTGCTTTCTGCATTGCACATTTGATTCAGTGGAACTCGACTCCGCTTGTGAGATTGTGGCAGTTTGACCTTGCGGATCCATTGTACTGTGCCTAAGCTTAATTACCCATCAGTCTCTAGTACTGGAATGTGATTGGCATAATTTTGGAAAGCAAGAGACAATGGAAAATAGTGCCAGCCTATTGAGAAAAGGTGGGAATGAAACACTTAACATTTTAATGAAGCAATTTTGAGATGTTATTGTGGATTTGCAAAATAACTTTTTTGCAAATTAACTATTTTATTAATTTGATTAAAAGTATCCAACCCAACCCTCATGAAAAAGCCTTACTATTTTGTGAGCCACGAACTGGGAAATTGCAAGAATAAGTCAGAACTCTGAGTTTACACCTTGCAGAGTTGTGTTTAAAAAAAAAAAAACGTGAGAATTGGGAGATAAAAAAAAGTTGCAGTTACTTTCATTTTTTAATTCAGTGGTGGCAATGGGCTTCCATATACAGTAAATCAGTTCTGAATTACCTTGATGGTGTAGAAAGTATCACAGTGTGAATGCATATTGGACACCTAACCCATTTTTCTAACCCCACACCTCCATCCCAATACATTTAACTAACTCGGGGCCAAAGTCATTCACGAAAAAAAAACTGTCCTTTTGAACCGTATACTTTCAAACTTGAAAAGAAAAAGCATGCTCACTTATACATCCAGAACATAAAAGCACAGAAACACTGTGTTTACAAAACCTCATCTCTGATGAATTCCCCGAACAACAAAGTGAAAAGGCGCAGAAATGAAAGGATCATTATGTTTCGATCATATAAGCTGGATTCCTGGAACTTTGCCCGTAAACAAGCTTTGGATCATGCAATCGGATTGTGTTGTCTCCTGTATAGTTGTCTCTTTAAATGCACAGATGCTGCATTTGGAAATTCTACAGTGTCTTAAATTGTTTGCGTTCAGCAAGAGTGGCCTTTTGTGCACTTCTTCCACAAAAGATGGAACACAAACAATGATGTAACTACTGTAAAAAAAAACTGGAACATTGTGTATAACACCGTTATCTTCAACTGTACTCTTGTGGCTTTCTGTCGTGCACAGGGAAGATTGGCTTGTGCAAAGATTTGTTTAGTTCATTATGCATGATATCTTCAGTCTAACTGTTCAATTAAGTATCAATTAGGAGGATTTTAATAAGAGTAGAAATTTTAATTCAACTGTAAAATCACAAATTTGCATAAATGAACTAGGAAAACAGAAGCTTCTCTTTTTTTACACTGGACCAAGGATTTTATTCATACATACAAGGTGATTTCTACACATTAAATGGACAATATTCACATGTATAAGTACAACACAGGCCATCAGAACCTCTGACCCACAAGTTCATCCTGAAAACCTAATTAAAATAATCAGATTTTATTGCTTTAATAAAATATTATCTGGTTTGTTTACACAAACAAACTAAATGTAAAAATAAAATAAAACTTTCCTCATATTATTTTCCTATTTGGGTATGGACTCTACAAAAGGCGCTATAATAAATTAGATAATACAAATAATAATTCCATAAGTCTATGCATGACTAAAATGAGGTAGTATAAATATCCAAAATATTTTCAAGGACAAACAGAACAATATTTATTTCATGATCTAAGAAAATTTTTATATTTAGATTTTTTTTTTATACTGTATTATTTGGGCAATTGCTACTGGGGCTGAAGGAAAACAGAGATATAATAAGCATAAAAAAAATCCCATTTCTAGCCAAAATCTAATAGCAACCTTAATGAGAACTTTTTTTCTTTTTCAAAAAAAACCTATATACTTCAACATACCGTATGTCTCTAACATCCTAAACAATTAACAGATGTTATTGAAGTGTCAAAGTTACTCCCTAACTAAATACAAATCACAAATACAGCACCACAAACAGCAAAAAACTAAAATGCCAGGTGTGCGGTGAGTGATTAATATGTACTTGTCATGTCTACAAATAGCTCTACATAAACAACTCTTTGTAAAGAGCTCTTTATTAAGAGCTCTTCATTTATATAAATCGCACCTGTGTGCTTTCATTCCTGGAATCATTTTGATTATGCATACATTAGAGTCTTATAAACCTTAAAGCTTCAACAAAAATGTAATTACATGGTCTTGTTTTTCTCTACATCTTCTATATAGTCCATGGAATAAAACCAGTTTCCTTTCTACTTCTAACTGTTGTAATAGCAAAACACTGGCTGTCCAAGGGCAAACTTGAAAGATTTGGTCCTCCTTGGTCATAAATATCAGCAGTTCTTAACCTTCTTGACTCCAAAGCCACCCATTGTCCACAGGAATTTTCTAATTTTCAGAGGTCCATGGCAATTTTGTAATTTTCTAATTTTCAAAGGCCCTTACTTTTTTTTACTATGTTTTATCAAATTAAGTCTTTATATCCAGCTTTTTAAATTGTTTTACTCAATTTCTACCTGATAAATAAAATAGCATTTTAAGCATTAACTAATGTCTATCAATTTAGTATTCCACATCTTGAAATCACACTTAAAAAAAAAAAAAAAAACTTATTAATGTTTTCCAAGACTGCAGGAATCCTGTTTTTGAAATTAACAGAGATGTTGAAGGGGAGTCAAAAAACAATATCTTCATTTTAAATATTTTCAATTCCGCTTGAGGCAATTTTTCAGAAGCCCCTTAATGAGCCCCAGCCTCCTGTTTGAGAACCACTGCTGTATATGGATTCCATCAATAAAATATGTGATTTCTCAATAAACATTAGCATACCTACACAAACCTGTTTTTCAGATGCGTCCATGGGAAAGTAATAATGTTAACAATGTCCTCTCGCATGTCAATTAAAGGCATAGTTCAACCAAAAATGACATTTTACTCACGTCATTCCAAACCTGTATGACTTTCTTCAGTAAAACACAAAAGAAAATTTAATGTCTAAAATGTCATTCTTCGCAATAAAATCAATGGGATTTTGGACCTCCAATCCAATTGTTTTGGACCTCATTTACTCAGGCCCCATTTACACTAGTGCATTTTCTTTTTAAAACGCTTAACTTTTGTCATGGTTACGGTATCGTTTACACTACTCCAGCGTTTTCCACGCTAGAAAATGGAGACTTTTGAAAACGCAGCTGACCCCGTTTTATTTGAAAACTCTGAGGTTGCATTTCAGTGTAAACAAACCAAAACGGAGACTTTCGATAATGACAATGGCATGGCTGCCCATGTGATCTCTACGTATCCTTGATGAGCATGTAACCATATCATGAACAGTAATCATGCTCATTTTTGAACATGTCAGTGACTAGCAACCGACTACTTGTTTACACTTTTAAGCGCATGCCCAGTGTGCATGAATGGTCACGTGACATGCATTTTCGGTTATGTAGTGTAGACGGTGATTGGTTCTGAAATGCCAGTGTAAATGTGGTTTTCAAATGAAAACTTTGTAGAACAGCTGAAGAATAATGAATAACATATAAAGAATGACTGTGAGAGTCCTGACGTTTCCATTCCCAACCGATCAGCACACATGTTCAGGCCCAGTCCTCAGTTGCATGATCACATGCATTTACTATAATCAAGGACTTTTTGTCCTGTTAATGGTCAATAATACTCTCTCATTCTGGACAAAGATGTCTTTGGGCTCTGACTATGCAAGTGTTGAGCCCGAAGTGAAATTCTGCCCAGTCTGTCGATCTCCTGCTGGCTGCTGAAAGGGTGTGTGACCTCCCAGACACGTGGACACTCCTCCCAGTCCAGTAAGCGAGGGTGAGAGAGCAGGTACTGGCTGGAGTGATGATAGAGGGGTCTGGATCGGCCCTCTCTAAAACCCAGAGGGTGAACAGTATTATAGTCATAGTGATCTGGGTTACGGTATTCTTCATAAACAGGTGAGTTGTCGTCATCCAGCGTTAGAGATGTACGGAAATCTCTCGGGCCCTGGTTTCGTCGTAATGGGTAGCCAGTCTGCAGTGACAGGGTGCTGCCATCCAACCGGACACTGCCGCCCAGCCGGGTCAGGGTGCCACCCAGGCGGGTCAGGGGGCCACCTAGCCGTGTAGGGGTCAGGGGAGGTGGGGGAGCAGGAAGGGGTGGAGGTGGTGGTGTAGGGGTCCGGTCTCGAGGTGGTGATTCCAGTCCTGGGAGACGCGTGTCAAGCCACTCTGTTGTTTGCCATTGGTAGGCTGGAAAATAGATGCAGAGTATCAAAAAGTGTCTGAGCAAATGCAACTTTCTTTATATTCAAATTTATATATGTCACATGTAAATGCAAGAGTCAAGAGGCATTTATTTGTCATTTGCATAGTCAACACTGGGGAAAACTGGGCATTGAAATGCTTGTGACGGGGCTCAGACATACAGTGACAATAACAAGACATAAGACATAGACGTACGTGGAGAGCACTGAGGTTCTTGAGTGAAAAGTGGAAGTAAAAGGTACGATAAAGGTAATCAGTGTTAAGAGTTATAGTGTTCATAATTAGTCCTGAGGTAATATTATGATTACTGGGGTAGAACAGTGTCTAAAATGTCATTGTAGGGTGACATAGAGCTACATGGAGGATATTAAAGTGGCAGTGCAGATGCAATAAATAAACTTAAGAGGAGCACACATTCAGATGTATTCCTGAGTAGAGCAATGTCCAAAAGATCATTATAGAGTGTCACAGAGTAACATGAAGGAATATTAAAAAAGTGGCAGTGCAAGTACAATGAAATTAAACATGTATTCCATTTTGCTGATTGCTGAGTAGTCTGATGGCTTGACGATAGAAGCTGTTCTTCAGTCTGGTTGTCCATGATCGGATGGATCGGAAGCATCTGCCAGATGGCAGTGTGGCAAACAGGTGATGAGCAGGGTGAGTGCAGTCCTTGATGATGCTTCGAGCCTTTCTCAAGCAGCGAGTCTGATAGATGTCCTGTAAGCCTGGGAGTTTATGTCCAATGATGAGCTCTGCTGTTCTCACCACTCGCTGAAGAGCTTTGCGGTCCAAAGAAGAGCAGTTGCCATACCATACAGTGATACAGCTGGTCAGAATGGTCTCTGAGTGTACTTGTAGCTCTTAACTGTCTCTACTATCTCTCCATTGATGTGAATGGGAACATGACCCTCTCTCTGTGACTTCCTGTAGTCCACAATCATTTCCTTGGTCTTGCTGACGTTTAGAGAGAGATTGTTATCAGCACACCATGCTGTGAGTGCATTAACCTCATCTCTGTAGGATGTCTCATCTCCATTAGTGATGAGTCCTAGGATAGTAGTACAGTCAGCAAATTTGATGATGATGTTGGAGCTATGCTTAGCAGAGCAGTCATATTGTGAACAGGGAGTACAAGAGAGGACTGAGTACACATCCCTGTGGGGCACCAGTGCTGAGTGTGAGTGAGGAGGATGTGTGATTGCCAATTCTAACCACCTGGGGTCTGCCGGTCAGGAAGTCCAGGACCCAGTTACATAAGAGACTGTTAAGACCCAGATTTTTCAGTTTGGCTATAAGTTTGGTAGGGATGATGGTGTTAAATGCAGAGCTGTAATCAACGAACAGCATTCTATATATATATATATATATATTAGACTTTTTTTCATTCCTTCATTCGTTTGGATATGAGCTATTATCAAATCTGTAGTTTAGTACAATAAATAAAGATATAAGCTCACAATTTCTAAAATATTCTTTGACGAATTCCACACAAATCTCATCCTCACAATTGAGGTGTGGGCTTGCTGTGCAAAGACATAAAATGGAAAATGTTTCAGGCAGAGTGTTTTAATGACTTATGAGATGAAAACAAACACCAAAGAGCCAAATCAAAAACAAAACAGTCAGAACAATAAACTTGTTCATGCTTAATGAAATATTAATGATGGAATATTTTAATACGGGATGCATGTAAAGGTTTATAAATATGTCTGACCAAGTGAAAAAGAGAGAAAGATATAAAAGTAAAATAGAAAAAAAAAAATAAATAAATAAATAAAGTGGACTCACAGGTAGTACTGTGAGGCTGCACGTCACCCTGACCTGCAACTGTCAGGAGAAGAGGAAAACAGATGATGTATCACTGCGTATCACTGCTCATGTTTATCTAGTTTATTCATTTATATATAATTATTATATAACAATTATATATAATTGTTAAATTAAAAAAAAGAAGTTTTTATTTTATTTTTTAAATATAAATTTTATTCAATTTATACATTTATAATACACATGCAAAATATATTATATATTAATTTGAACGTGGCTACATTAGTTTACACCAAAGTTATATAAAAATAGAAATGAAAATATTTGTTTGTAAGATATAAATTGTATTAAATTTATAAATTCTAAATACACACACACGTTTAATATAACTTACAATCAACCTGACTACATTAGGTTATGCCAAAGATATTTAGCGATATTAACTAATACAAAAGTAATAAATAGAATAATAAATGAGTAATAACAGAAATATTTTCTTGAGTCAACAACTGAAAGTTTACACATTTTAAAGTTCAAGAATATTGGTCCAAGACCCCAAAGAGTTGATCCAGGAACATGTCCTACTTGGATAAATCACATTGTGCTGTTTAGCATAACCAACAAAAACAGTCCACTTTCATCCAGACCTCTGAGAAAAAAGGTGGAGCTCCTCAGACGGCAAAAATTTCCATAGTGTGTGTGTAAAACTTTCAAACAAACAGCTTGTTTTTGCACTGATTGCAATCAGCTTTGGTCAAGGGAAGGTTTAATTAGACTGGTTCTGGTATGCCTCAAAAACAGGTCACTGCAGCTGAACCACAGAGTACAGGGAAGCTGTTCTAACCTTACTAAAGGCTAGTTCAATTGTTCAGGTTTTCAATGCAACTGGATTATGTGAGTGATTAAAGTCTAAACCCTGGTTTTATATGAGTCCGCAGTTGTGCAGTTTAATTAACGGCTCTAATCCTACTTTGTCCAGTGCGGACTGCATGAACACTTCAGTTTCTGCGCTCTGGTATTTCACCTTTACATTTTCATGCAGCACGGTTTTTATCCCTATAACATTTGAACTGAATAATACTATAAAGTACTACTGCACAGCTTATTCTGTCAGCTGCAGCATTCTATGGTCAGTTTTTCATCTATAATGATGCTAAACGGTATAATTAACTGTTGTATCCAGACAACTGATTTCCTTGCAGTGCTGGATGTCTCTAGTATTACTCTGTACCTCTCTTTCTTCTCACACAATAAAATACTTGCACCTCAAATCAATATTTCACGTCCATTTATTTATTTATTTGCCTAGAAGCTATCCAATAAGAAGGAAGTTCTGCTTCGCATGAGTCACTTGTTTATTTTGCAATTATGATGCATTATTTTGAAATAATATGCCACTGTAGAACATGCTACTATTTTTTATTATTATCATTAAATATCTTTTAATTACAAATATAACAAAACTGAGTTTAAAATAAGGTTTCATTTGATAATATTAGTTTACATAATAAACACTGATCTTTGATAATGATAATTTCAAAATTTAATAATACATTATTAAAATTAAAAGTTGTTCTATCAATGTTATTTAATGCACCTTAGCTAACACAAACTAATAAAAAAAAAAACAGTTTAACAAGGATTAATAAATACAATAACAAATGGATTCCTCATTGTTAGTTGAAGTTGGTCTCCAAGAAGACAAAGATATGTACTATCTGCTAATAGTTAATTTTGTCAACATTTAGCAACTATGTGGTAAAGCCACACATCTTTTTTGATTTTATTGATAATTGCTTGATTTTGGTCACTAATCTGAAAATTGACTCATACCTTCATTTTCAATGTTGTCCACTGCATTTTTTACCAGTTGTATCACCGTCACTATGGAGGCTAGGGCATGAACAAAAGTAAAATGTCAGGCAACATTTGAATAAAGGATCAAACACTTCAACAAAACATCAAACACTCAATTAAAACCTTATATAAGTATTTATATGAATCACTTTGTTCCATTCGTAATTCTCCAGCACATGAAATCTGCTAAACAAAAGCAAACGGACTTCTGATGTGTAAGTCTGACGTCTATTTTGTACAGCAGAAGTGATACTACACTACTGAGTCCTGAAAGCAATCACGTTTGGAGAGCATATCAAAGGCAGATGGATTGTAATTACGTCTCTGACCCATTCAGGCTGCCACATTGTTTAAGCAGGATAGGGTTATTACTAATCCTCATGATTTCCTTTTGGAAAGATCAGACAATGCAAGTCATTTTAATTAGGTGAATGGAATAATCAGTTACCTCTGCCTGAGATTAGGTCATTATAATAGATGTGGGTGCGTGAGAATGGATAGGTTAATGTGATAATCTTGCATGTGTTTGCAGGTCTTTTCTGTATACAGTTTAAAGGCTGGAAGTGACTCAAATTGGAGTTAAAGGGGAGGTCTAATGCTATTCAATGACTTATTTTCATTGTTAAAGAGTTGGATTGCCAAGCTAAACATGGCCATGCAGTGCAGTTTTGGCAAATTAAATGTTTAAAAGTATGGCTTTTAATTATAATATAATGCTGAATTGCTATAACTTCTCATTTTAACCCTAGAAATTGAATTAAAAAATCTCAATTAATAGTGACATCGGTATCAGAATTAGTAACAGTGATACTGGCTTTCATTCATAGTACTTAGTAAAAAGATGCCATTAAAGGGGTCATGAAATTGACACATCTTGGAGGTTACTCTACAATTAAAACATACTGAAAGTTCCAAAACTCAAAACAAACTCCGCAAATTTTAAATATGTATTATTCTATTCTATTCTTCCGAAACGGTGGATTTGAAATTGGTAGAATCGTGACGTCATAATTTGCCATCGACTCATAACTTAACATGCGTCATTATCGGACGTACAGTATGTAATTAATGAGGAAAAACTCATGACTGTCCATCAATCACAAGAGTTATACTGCTGTTTATGGACCAAAAAAAAAAAAACGTCATCAAAATTCTGAACTAACCTTGAGAAACACTAGATTCTGATCGGTGTAATATGTAAAGCTTCATGTACAGATGTTCACTGTCACAATGTGGTTTACTTCTGTTTATGCATTAGTGAACTACACTATCAACTTCACACTGTTCCTGTTTCCTGTTAGTCACATGAAAACCATCTGTTATTAAACCATCATTATACAAAAAGTGATATATAAAACTATTAAAATATTGATTCGTTTTTTTTTTTTAATCAACTGACAGCACTATTAAGCATATCAAGAGCTAAAACAAAGAGCTAATGATTGCAAAGAGACTAGGCTTATACAATCACGAAAGAGAGCAAACATCAATGCAAAATGTTCATTCAGTGTGTTATCTAATTGCTCTGTGGTTTATTCAAAAGTTGCAAAAGGGATATTGATTTTTATGGGATTGTAAAAAATCCCATAAAAAAGCATGTATAGTTAAAGTACTGATAAAGTACATAAACATACTATAACAGGATACAATACCCTAAAAAAAACTTAAATACCATTTGCTTTTGCTGGGTTAAACTTTGAATATTTTTTAAGCAGAGAAAGGTTGTTTGGAGGCTATGTTAAGGACTTTGGGTCTTGCAGTGCATGTATCTCACCGTTGTCATCGCAGGAATCGGACTGGAAGGACCTGAGGGAGTGCGCCTCGCTTGTGCTGCTGTCTGAGAAACAGGTGACCTCCTCTGGTGTATTTCCAGCTTCTGCAGGAGAATACAAAACAGATTCTTATACAGACAGACACATGCAAATGCATGCAGTTGTACTAGACATTCACACAATGTATGCATATATAAAAAATGAATATATGATAAATGTACACACTACCGTTTAAATGTTTTGAAAAGTTTGGGGTAGGTAATATGTTTTATGTCTTTGAAAGAAGTCTCTGACTGCATTCATTTGATGAAAATACAATAAAAATAATATAGTAACAAGTAGTAGTGTGAAATATTCAAACAATTTAAAAAAAACATTATTTATTTTAATATATTTTAACATATTATTAATTCCTGTGATGGTAAAGCTGAATTTTCAGAAGCCATTACTCCACTCTTGAGTCACAATATCCTTCAGAAATCAGTCTAATATTATCATTTGGATTTCTCATTATTATCAGTATTGTAAATATGTGTGCTGTTGTGGAAACTTTGATCATTGTAATGAATAGAAATGGCAAAATTGTAACAGTGTCTGTCTTTATGGTCACTTCTGAATTCATTTTAAACAATGTCTATATTACATTTAAACAATGAAAATATTGCCATGTCAATTCTGAACTACTAGGCCATTTGCATTTACCAAACACATCTAATATATAAAAACCAGACACCCAAATATGCACAAACAAAACCTTTTAGATAGCTTTTAGAGCTTAATATTCTGTACGGCATGCAAATCTTTCAAATCTGCTTAAGTGAAAGAGAAATAATATTTGTCCTATATTTATCCCAGACTTCACACTGCTAAAGCTAACAAACAGTCGAGACCCGCTTGAAGCAAACACTAAACAAGACCAAGGTCACCCATATTAGAACACAATGTGTAGAGAAAGCATACACAGGTAGCGCAAGTGTAATAATCACCCTTCACATATGTACTAGCTGCCAACATGGCCAGACTGTTAAATATTTTATGAGAAGAAAGGCTCCTTTTGGCCTATTTCAAGCTACAATACAGCACAGCAGATGGTTCTGATTACGATAATCTGGTTTGTTGTCCCAGGTCAATTTTCAAGATGGAGCCAATATTGAAAATCGCAAGAATGCTAAATATAAAATTATAAAAAAGAAACTCATTGGGAAAGGAGATTTGATTAAATCAGTTTTTTGTATACGTACATATAATATATATATATATATATATATATATATATATATATATATATATATATATATATATATATATATATATACATACATACATACATACATACATACATACATACATATATATATATATATATATATATATATATATATATATATATATATATATATATATATATATATATATATATATATATATGTTATTGTGATTAACGCCTTTTGCATAGCATTTATCACAGTGTGGATGTTTCTGTTTGAATCTTGAGGATAGACTCTAAATGCTTTAATTCACTATCTCCTTTTGTGTGAAAGCCTCGTGTTATCTCTAAGGTAATTACATTCCATCACACATTATTGTACAATGGATTTTGCCGATGGAAACCGGGGCGCATATGTATAATCTCATCCACACAAAGACTGGCATTTAATTGGCCGCGGGGAGTAATGGAGTCACACTGACATCGCTGCAGTTTTGTCAACCTCTGTTTGATCTGTGATGAGCCGAAAGTGTGTGCGCCAAATAGTCACCCTCGGTTCTGTGCGCTTCCTCTCCGTCCGCTGGATAACCCCTGTCTTCCCACTCCAGAGCTCGGAACTGATGATCCGTAGCACTGTTCTCATCATCTTCCTCTTCCTCGTCCTCCTCTTCCCACGGAGGCTTGCGGATGTGGCTGCGCTCGGACAGGTTCGGGGACATCGACGGGGGGAGATTGGGTGCCACGCTGCAGACGGCAATACCTCTTCGCGGCATCCCGAGGATGTGTGGTGGATCTGCCTGGAAGGTGCTCATTTGCGGAGGGCAGGAGAAGATGGCCAGCCCTCTCTCTGCTTTTTCCGTTTCCCCTTGAGGGATTCCCTGGCAGTGGGGAAGCGTGTAGGCTGTGGGCCGCACCATGACCTGTGGTGGCCCTCCCGCGCTGTCGTTCCGGTAGAGGCTGGCGCGACACTTGCTGCCGACCCGTATGGCTTTGAACTCGATGCCCTCGGCTCCCATGCCCGTCTTATGCAGCATGTAGTTGGTCTCTGTGGAGATGCCCACCGCCTCCCCACGGCTCCAGTCCTTCCGGAGGACTTTTTTACGAAATGCGGCCAGCAGGGTCAGCAGGACCAACACCACAAATAGCAACACACCAATGCCGATGATCTCTCCTGGTCCAATGTATGACAGGGGCTCAGCCTGAGTGTCTGGGCCGTCCAGAGGCTGGCCGCAGAACTGACCCTCGAAGCCCATAGTGCAGTTACAGTAGAAGCCTCCGAACGTGTTCACACACACCCCTCCGTTCTCACACTCCTCCCTCTCACACTCGTTCACATCCTCGTCACATCTGTGGACAGAAGGACTGTGTTAGGCTCTTTGGGATTTAAATACTAACTTACTATTTACTGTATACTGTACTGTATTTACATTTGGAATATATTTTTTTTTCAGATGAACACAGACAAGTATTTTTTTGAAATCTAAACAACTTCCATATAATGTAACCCAAAAGTTGACACTTCAGAAACCATGCAAAGCAAACACAACAGTAATCCACACAAACCCAGTTGATGAAATTATAGGTTTGTGAAAAAAATACTATTTTAAAACTATCAACCATCGCTGACATATGCACATTTATGAGACAGTAAAAAGTGACAGTCCTTCAGAAACAATTGTTTGTAGTTTAAAAAGTTTAAAATAGTGGTATTCTTCTCACATGCAACTTCTGACACCAATTTGTTCTTTGGGACCTATGGTTTGTAAAATGTCCACATTTGGGTTGCAGCCTTATGTCTCACATGGGACAAAGAGGATTAAGCTAACTTTTGGGTTACTATCCACTTGCAGTATATGGACTCTTGAAAAAAAAAAATGCATGATTTTGTGTTTTAAACAGTTGCATTCTACATTGTGAAAACAATTAAAACTGTCATTTAGCATTGTTCAGTTAAATTTTGAATTAAAAAAAAATTACATAATATTTGTCAGTCCCAAAAAATAATTAAGAGAGTCACTCAGCAGCTGTAATTATGTTCATGATGATGGATGACCGATTACTTCTGGCAAGACTCTGAAATGCACATCCAAAGGACACGATTGCTATTACATGAGGCCAAAGGAGAGACTGCGTTATATTCATAAAGTACATGGTGGAGAACTGTAAAATTGTGGTTACATACCATAGATCACATAACTATGCTAACATGCCAGATGTAGTATGAACAGACTGAATTCATATTACACACACATATACTTTTTAAGTGTACTTAAATTCTTCTTCTTCAAATATAGAACCTTATTTGACAATATTCATTTTCAGACACAGGAAGTGCATTTAGCTCATTTTGGCAAATGCAGCAGGGTATCAACACTTGTGGTCAAAACATTTCCATATACTTTGCAGCATCTACAAAATGTCTATTATTTTACCAACATCATGCAAAAATGGCATCACAGGCTTCATAAAAATGCTGGTTATTTTTTTTATTTAGTACTGACCTGAATAAGTCATTTTTCATAAAATACATTTACATATAGTCCACAAAAGAAAATAAAAGTTGAATTTATAAACATTTAACACATTCAAACATTTACATATGTTTTATTTTTAATACTGTGTTGCTGCCTGGATGATCCACAGGTATTTTATTATTATTCTTTTTTATAAGTCCCTAGTTTACACCCCAGGGTATTAATGCATCGTTTTGTTCTTCTGGAGCATCAGTGAGCATTTGAACCTTCTGCAATAGTTGCATTACAGAGTCCCTCAGTTGTTCTCAGTGTGAAAAGATGGATCTCAAAATGATACAGTCATTGTTGGAAAAGGTTGAAATACGCAAAAGATGCTGGAAAACCAAATAATTTGTGGGACCTCAAGGAGTTTTCTGAAGAACAACGGGCAGTTTAACTGTTTAGAACAAACAAGGGACTCATAAAAAAAGAAAACTGTGGATCAGCCAGGTAATAACACAGTTTTAAGATAAAAACATAGGTAAACTTTTGAACATGGTAGTTTTTATAAATTCTACTCTTATTTTCTTTTGTGGACTATATGTAAATGTCTTATGAGAAATATCTTATTCAGTTCAGTACTAAATAAAAAAATAACATGCATTTTATATGATTTCTCTTTTTTTGGAAAAATAATTAACATGTATACTGCAAAATGTATAGACAATTTTGACCACGACTCAACACTATTGTTCAAACGTTTGGGGTCAGTAATATTTTTTTTCTTTTATGCCCAGATTTCCCACCACAGTTGCATTTATTTGATCAAAAATACAGTAAAACAGTAATATTGTGAAATACTATAATATAATATAATATACTATAACTATAACTATAATATATTTTACTATTTAATTTATTGTGATGGCAAAGCTGAATTATCAGCAGTCATTATACCAGTTTTCAGTGTCACATGATGCTTCAGAAATAAATTTAATGTAGAAAACAGTTGTTCTGTTTATTATTTTTGTGTAAATGGAGCTTCTTTTTTAAAGGATTTTTTGATGATTCAAAAGAACAGCATTTATTTGAAATAAAAATCTTTTGAAACATTACAAATGTCTTTATCACTTTTGATCAATGTTATGCATCCTTGCTAACACACTTTAAACTCTAAACACTATAAACTGCGTGAATAATAAGAATATTGTTCATCTGAACACAGCCTTAGTGTGTCTCTCATTAGCTAATTAGTTCTCAGAAGCAGAGAGAGAGAAAGAGGTTTCTTGTTGCATTTAAAGATTCATAAATGTTCACATTTAGCTGAATTCCCCTCTGTGCTGCAAACAGCAAATATGTAATGATGTGTTGCTCCGAGAACTCTTTATAAATACTCCAGAGTACAAGAAAGTTCAACGAATCTCTCAAGTGAGCATAAGAGAACATAATGAGAGGATTGTTTGTATTGCGTAACGTAATGACACAGCTGGTAAAGCAGAGAAAGTAGTTATATAAAGCAGTTAGATTTTCATATACTTTCTCCTCTCTATATAAAATGAGTAAAAGACAGAGAAGAAAAGGGCACATTATTCAGTTTTCTCAGACAGTTGTTCATGTGTAGCTTTAGGCTTGCTTGGAAAACGTAACAACAGCATCCTCTAGTGGAAAAATAACTTCAACTCATCTCACTACGAAAAAGAAATTACATAAGCTTTAGGATTTTTTTGATGGATTGCTCTATAATCTGTTAATTGTTTAAATGATTTTAGTAATTAGCGAGAAAGGTCAAAGGATAACGACTTTTAGATAAGAGTTTCATTACAGTGAGTTGCTGGTTATCTGCTCTCCACAACACAATTCTATTTAAATAGTAATCTGCTGTGTGACAAATAAAACAAGATATGTATATGTTTTAATATATATTTAAAACATTCTTATTTTTGGTCATGTTATTTTACGGTTTCTTGGCATTAGTTATATTAAGAGTGATATAATACATACATACACATACATACACACACACACACACAAACACACACACACACACACACACACACACACACACACACACACACACATATATATATATATATATATATATATATATATATAAACTGCTGAAGTCTTAGGTGATGGTGTCTCATTTACCATCTAAATGTCTGTGGTGTGACATCTTAAAAGCCATTAGGGTCTAAAATGTATGCAAGATTAATGGTTAGTGGTACCAAATCAGAAATATTATATACTGAATAAAGTCTTACATGTTTCCCGTAAAGCCTTTGAGGCAGCCGCAGAGGAAGGTGTTCCCCACAGCCTTACAATCACCACCATTCTGACAAGGTGAGGGCACACAGGACGTCACCTCCATCTGACAGCGGGACCCCGTGAACTGTGGCAGGCAGCTGCATGAGAAGTCTGGGGACAAATACAATGAGAAACAAGACTTATAAGACAACTGACCGTTATTTACATATCGATGCTTATATGCACTTTCTATTTCTCACCTCCAGAGGGCAGCTTTGTACAAGACGCTCCATTCTGGCACGGGCTGCCGAGGCACGGATCAGGATATAAAACACATCCCAGCTTCACATCACTCAGCCCAGCTACTTCTGCATACCGGCTCCTCTTATTCTGAAGTGGGAGTTCATTTCCATTGAGCATGATGGACCCGAGGCACCCCTGGAAGCCTTCTTGTGCCCGTGGGGGCCTCTGGCCGCCTCTGCCCACTGGTCCGTGCAACACCTGAGCCCCGAAGAACAGCGATCCGTCTGCAGCCAGGGGCCAGATGCGGACAGGGGCCCGCGCAGAACGCCGGCGCTCCACATAGCTGTCATCCAGTGAAAGGAAAGTGTAGTTACTGGAGA
Organism: Carassius auratus; assembly: GCF_003368295.1. Taxonomy (NCBI): domain Eukaryota; kingdom Metazoa; phylum Chordata; class Actinopteri; order Cypriniformes; family Cyprinidae; genus Carassius; species Carassius auratus. Next base: position 155,965 of record NW_020528206.1, on the reverse strand, counting down.
GCTCCAGGGTCACGGCGTGCCAGGACCCATCATTGATTGGACGCCCGGAGATGCCCAGAATATCCATTCTGTTGTCACAGTCCATCTGGAACCACAAACGCCCTTCTTCTATCTGATAAAACACAGACAACAGGGGGTTTGATATGGGTGGGGTTCTCAAATTACAGTTTTCACCTGAGATTCAAAGCCAAAACTACTCCAAAGTTTGACTTTCAGTAGTTTCAACTTTATTTATATTTCAAACATTTCTCTTAAAATACAATAAGGATCAGCTGTATACAAAGTGACCATCATTTAGTTTTTGACCACTGAATATGGGTCATTTTCAACAAGTTGGACATGAAGCTCCATTGAGATCCCCATATCTCTTGGATTGAACAGTATAGGGCCTTAAAAATGAACATTCCAAAAGAAAAGGTTGTCCATAACCAGAATACAAAATCATATTTATATATCTTTAATACTTCTAAAGAGAAAGAAATGTTTCTGGAGAAAATCAAATCAGCATAATATAATGATGTCTGCTTTAGCTTTGCCATCTCAGGAAAAAATTGCAATAATGTTTCATAATATTAGTCTTTCTAAGCATATTTTAAAAACATTTGTATAAAAAAAATATAATAATAATAAAAATATACATACACTGAAAAAAATAAGTCTAAACATAAACACTATATATGATTGCTGCATTATAGTAATGAGAATGGGTTGGATGTGTTTAATAATGTATATATAATCTAATGTAATAATGTATAAAATAAAATAAATCACATCTCTGTACCCATCTGACCTTGAGCAATGTGCAGGGGTCAGCGCGTGTGTACATGATGACTCCTTGGCTCTGAAGCGTTCTGATTCTCAAGCCCAGCTTCATGTCTCCACTCCAATCACTGTCCGTCACTCTGTATTTGATGTAACTGTTTCCTGCAAAGCTCAGAGATGTCTGACCTGCCAGCACAGATATGGAAATCAGTCAGTCAGTCAACACCATATTCCAAAATCTGCTATATATGCACGCTTTCACAAAAGATATCCGAAATTACGATATACAACCATTTGAAAATTTTGAATCTGAGGGTGGAAAAAAGTCAAAATATTGAGAAAATCGCCTTTAAAGTTGTCCAAATTTATTCTTAGCGAAGCATATTACAGATCAAAAATTAAGTATTTATATATTTACGGTAGAAAATTTACAAAATATCTTCATGGAACATAATCTTTACTTTCTCATTTATTTGCAATATTTCCAGACGACCTTTAGGGACAATATATACATATCTTTTCCCAGGTTTTTAATGTATTTGCAAACACAAACACATTTTTAACATCCTTCCTCATATGCTGCAATTAAACACAAAAAAAGCATTTGAATATATATTTACCAGCTCACACCTCACTGTCACATTCTCCATTCTGAAATTGTTGCAAACCCCCTTTTTGAAAAATGAAATGTTGCTTTATCCAACATTACAAGTGGCCTTAAGCCAGGGTTTAAAAGGAGCAGTGTGAAAAAGCCTATGTGAGTCTAACCTGCGCACTTGTTCAGCATGTCAGGAAGACACTGGCAGAGAGATGGAGCCGTGCGGCCACTGCGCACACACTGCATATCTGACGGACATGTTTGGCCATCACAGAGCTCCAGAGAAGATGGACATTTTCCTCCTGCAGTGGGTGCAAAAAGTTAGAAAACGAGCAAATGGAAATTCTGCCACTCAAGCTACTGTTGGAACTTAATCAACCAGGATAAATAATGCATACTATGAATATGAAATGCATCCTAAAATAAACAGGGTTGCCAACATTGGTTAACTGGTTGGAGTAAGACCTTAATGCATGGGCAGATCAATTACAGAAACCTATATGAGGTTTTCAGGAAGCAATAATTTATTTTTTTTATTTTATCTTAATACTTAAATTCAATGTTGTACAATATACAACATTGAATTAGTTTTTAGAAAATGTTCAGTTCTGAAATTCATGCTGTTTACCTACCTAATATTACCAGCAAGTAATAATAATAATGATTAAAACATACTTTATGTAAATTAGAGGTTCAATAAATATTTGATTAAATTTATAATACTCGATCTAGATTATCACCCATTTTTTTGTTGCAGTCGGTCTTATTGATACATTTTTGAAGTTTAAAATTAGCTTGTACTCGCTTGCTCTTGCGACTGTTTCGCGAAAAGGAAATATGTGCCTGACTTTGCAGTCATAACTCTTATAAAGAATATGACAGTATAATGTAAGCAAAGCGCATTTAGCATTTTCTTGTTACTTGCCGGGAGATTTAGTAAGGTTAGCATGAGAGTCTGAAAGCGTGTCTCATGCCAGATGTTTGAGAGTTGGCAGCCCTGGAATAAATTTGAATCAGTTTTGCCATTTTTATCAACTGGGACGGAAGCAGAGCACTAACCTGGGCATGTGCACATCTCTTTCCTGCTGAAGCGTGGAGACACAAAGCTCACTCTGGAGGTGGTGTAGGTCACCAAGCCGATGGGGTCGAGACTTAGGGTGAGCTCACAAACTCGCTCTCCGCACTCAAGCTCTTCCGAGCAACTCTGATCTAGGATGCTGACCACTCTCAACGCTCCCTTTAGGAAACCTTTTGCTTCTTCCAGCTTGAGAGCCAGCTCTCCTGGACCCATATAACCCCCATCTGGATCCTCCACGGCAAGGAGCACCTCCAGCTGACTGGAGCGACCCAGTGGCTGCACTCCCAAGATGTGGAGGGGGTCTGGTCCATCCATTACACCAGTCTCATCACCAAGCAGTGAGGTACGGAGCACCTTCTTCAGCTCTTCCATGTACACACCCACAAAATCCTCTGGGGACAGGTCTTGGAAACGTAGAGTGACTGCATTCTGCACCATCTCATCCGTGGCTTGCTCCACCTGGACACTAATGCCCACCATCACAGAAAACTGCCCATCGCTGACTGTAGCATTTAGGGAGTATCTGAAAAAAATAAATAAATAAATGTTGCTGATCATTAAGAAGCAGGCAGACAAGCACATACTGTAAACAGAAATGTTTAATTATGAGCCAAGAGTATTGATATTTGCCATTTATATCTGCTAATTGTAGATTATTATACGGTATATTTGCCATATATTGCGATGAAAAAAGGAGATAATTTCAAAATAGACATGTGGATTTATTACTTTTTTTTATGTATATGAAAGTCTCTTTCCGTGACGGAATTAAGGAAATAAAAATGTTAATTGCAATTTTTTATCTGGATTCTGTAAAAAAAAAAAAAAAAAAAAGGTAGGAAAAAAGAAAGCTTGTTTCTACTAAGGAATAAAAAAATTAAAAAGGTAATTGTGACATCATGCAATTCAAAAATTATCATACGATATCAATTCAATGTCATACAATATTTTTCAGAAATGTGAGATGTTAATTCTGCAATTCTCAGAATTGTGAGAAAAAAAGTCACTATTGTCAGATATAAACTAAAGTTGTAATTACCTTTATTTATTTATTTTAAAATCTGAGGTAGAAATAAGCTTCCATAGTTATATGAAGTAGTTCACATTAAAAATTAAATGTTAAAAATGAAAAGAAAAATGCTTTATATATTAAGATTTATTTTTTTATGCTAGTCAATGAATATTATTTGTTAGTTTTTTTTTTTTTTTTTTACTGTGATAGTCTAAACAAAGAATGAAATAAACTTTGTATTGTGAAAATTATTTATATCAAATTACACAATTACTGACTATAATTATTATGATTAATTAATTAATAAAATGGCATTAGGACAAGTTGAACATTTTTCCTAGTATAACTAAACTATTTAAATAAAACAGTGAGAGTGTGAAAGGGAGTTTTTATATTAAGGTCCACAAGCCAAAACAGCCCATAATTGATGAAATACACATTTCAAATTATGCCAAATTTGCCTTTACTTTACCTTCCAGGCTCCAGGCCATTGAGCGCCACAATCTTCCCATCCTGTGTGCTGATTTTGAAAAGACTCTTTGTTTGTGATCTCTGACTGAAAGACAGAACATCATTCTCATCTCTGTCTGTGGCATAGATCTTCCCTATAATCCCGCCAGGAAACACATCTGCTGCCATGACTATGTTGATTTCCAGTGGGAAGGCCACAGGTTTGAAAAGGCTGTCTCCGATGGCACGCACAAACACAAAGGATGTGGAGGACAGACGAGGCTTCCCTGAGTCACGCGCCTTGTTGACAAGAACAAGATCACAGTACAATTATAACATTTTAAAGCTTCTTCAAACTAAAGAAACGAATTCAATCCCTTAGAAATGTCAGAGAAGCTACATGGGCATTTCTTGCCTTGCTCTGCATTGTCTAAGAACCTTTCCTCTATTCATTTAACTATTTAATTATTTCATAAATTAATTCATTTTATTTTCTAATTATTATTATATATAGATTTTATTGTTTTATCCTTGTCCTAAACCTAGATTTTTGTCATAAAATATGAAAATCCATCATAAAAATATAAATTAGATTTAAAACTAAGAGTTAAATTAAACATTAACAATGTCAGTGAAGTGCATACTTGATATGACATAAGGGACCTGTTATATGTGGAAAAAAAGAGAAATCAAGGTAAATTTAACTTGTGAACAGTATATTGTTATTTATGTTCACTATAATTTGGTCAAATAATTTAAAAGTACAAAAAAATTCATTATATTATAATTCATTTAATATACTTGTTATGAAATTAGCTTTAGAAAAGTGAAACAAACATTTCATTTTATAAAAACGTGTTTACAGAGGCCAGAAGTGTCCATAGTTGAAGGAACACCTGCAAATGAATTCAGTCATTCTGAATAAATTTTTTACTCTTTCAACTGTTTTCTGGAGTTGCACTAACCTGTATCTCAAGCGTATACTCTCGTGTTGCATCAGGGCCAAATACTCGGCTTGTCCGTAATTCTCCATTCCTGGTCCAAACTGAAGGCATTGCCCTCATTTCCAGATACAATGCGAAACTCAAAAGGTTGCACCATTTCTAGAGGAGTCTTATCAGAAACTGATAGTGTGAGGATTGTAGTTCCTGCAGGCTTGTTCAGCTTGAAAAAAACAGAAGAAAAAAAAATTGACGTTAATTTTGAAATTCAAAAAAGGTCTAAATAACAAGATCTCAGGCACACCCTTTAGAGTAAGTCTACAACTTTATCATCTGCCATGGGTAGATCATAAGTCACAGCACACCTCTCCTCTTCAAGCAGTACAATTCATTTTCCATATGAATATATATATACAAGTTAAAAAAAAAAAAAAAAAAAAAAAAAAACAGCAAATCAGTATATTAGAATGATTTCTGAAGGATCATGTGACACTGAAGACCAGAGTAATGATGCTGAAAATTCAGCTTTGCAATCACATTAATAAATTATAAATTATAATAAATGTATAATATAAATGTAATAATTTTTCACATTATTAGTGCTTTATTTAATGATTTTTCTCTATTATAGATAAAATAAATACATCCTTGACCATAAGAGGCTTCTTTGAAATCATTAAAAAAAAATCTTACCAACCCTGAACTTTTAAACAGTAATGCATATTTTTCTAAATCATTTAAATATTTTTTTTTTTTAAATGTAACACTTTGAACATTTCAAGTTCCGAATCGATGCAGTTTGAACTGGACAGAAAATGTAAACTCATTCACCAAAAAAAAAAAATTACAAACTTACAAATTCTAAGACTAACACCACTAAACTAATCTGACACATTCTTAATGTTAAAAAGTATATATATATATATATATATATATATATATATATATATATATATATATATATATATATATCATCCAGTTATCCATCTCCTCTAGTACAGAGTTCGCTAAAATCCATAACTCTTGTTGCATATTTGTATGGTACGATGTCTATTGTTGCAAACAAAATGTAACAACTTTGCTCCCACCTGAATAACAGCTGAAGCATTAGCGGGAGAGAAGATCGGCGGGTTGTCGTTCACATCAGCAATCTCGATATTGACATTCACAGTGCTTGACTTGGCAGGTGACCCGCTGTCAAACGCTTGCACAGACAATAAGTAGCTGGAGACCTTAAGCAACCGAGACAGGAGGATAAATGTCAGGCGAAAACAGTTCAGAACGACTCAACTCTCGACAAATGTCTTTTTCTTTTCTTTTTTTTTAAGAACAGGACTGTTTGCTCACCCACAGTCAATCAAAAGCCTCAATTTCAGCCCTACATTGCCTAATTAAAGACTTTATGGCTGATATAAAGATAATTGGCCAAAATCATGCAATGTCTCAGGAGAGTGTCTCGAAGAGCCACAGCGCAGGGATGTCAAGATTCATTAGCCAAAGTTACCGAGCTCATTCCAAGGACTTACCGTCTCTCTGTCCAGTGCCTTGTTAACTTTCAGAAGCCCGGTGACAGGGTCGATCCAAAACTGATTTCCTCGGTCCCCTTTCAGAATGGAATAAGTGATTTGCCCATTGATCTGACTGTCCAGGTCTTCTGCGAACAGCTGCACATAACAAACAAAGATAACAAATCTATAAATTGTAGCACATTTGAGAGTAAAGAGGCTAAAATTCCCTGAATTTATATGGATCATGTAGCAAATTACACCCTCCTATGGTAAATTATATTACAGCTCAAGTACAAAGTGCAAATTAATATCTAATGCAAGTTCATTAAGGGGATTTATGCGAGCAATAAGCTTAATTATGTGCTAGCTGTGAAATTGAAATTATGTCTGCAGCTAATTAAATGCCAATGAGGTGGCTCGGCTAATGAGAGAACTTCACCCTCGTGACCGTCTCTCCGATGGCTATGTCCTCGCTGATCAGAACATTGTAGATGTCCTCACTGAATGAAGGCGAGTTGTCATTGATGTCCAGAAGCTCTATGGTCACTATCGTTGTAGCTCTCAAGGGAGGAATTCCACCATCAAAGGCCTCGACATTCAAGAAAAAATCTTTGCAGAGCTCATAGTCAAGATCATCTGCCACAGAAATGATGCCTGAAATCATCAAAGATATGAGTCAGAGTAAAGCCAATTCATTTATGTGAATATGACAGACAACACACTTACATAGATTACATATATATAATACAAGGCTTCTTTGGGATGCATTAAAAACCTGAATATGTAGTTCATGCACAATAGCAAAAAGAAAGTAATTCACAGCTGTGTCTTCAAGAGCTTAATTCTTCAAAAGTAAAGTTTTTGTCAAAACTGAATGCATGCAAGTGATACATGCTGCTTTATCTCAGGGTTTCCACTGACTGCCCACATCTTTTTAGGAGACAAAGGAGTGCTGTCAGTAACCATTCACATGTTTTCTGCATGTTAAGCACTGTTATTAGAGTTTTGTGGAGCATTCATAACTAATTTTCCCATTCGCTGCACGATATTGTGCTGTTTTAATAGACACGATTTATCAAATCACAATGTCTTGTCTACAGTCAATAGAACTTCTTACATTTCTTTCAGTGATTCGTGAAAAAAGGAACGATAAATGAACTGACAAAAAAACCTTTGTCTGTATTAGTCACAAGTGAGCTCCCAGGAATCTATTCTAACAAAACATTTTCAGTCCACAAATAACATTTTTATTTGCAGAAAACGTGTCTATGCGCCTTGCCTGTTGATTCATCGATGGAAAACTTTCCCAGCTCATTTCCAGACAAGAATCTATAGTAGATTTCTGCATTCACTCCAATATCTCTACTCCTGGCCATGACACGTAGCACTTTGGTTCCTACAGTAACATCTTCAGGCACTGTGACCGCGTAATCTTGCTTTTGAAACACAGGTGGATTGTCGTTCACATCCAGAACAATGATGGTAAGGTCCACCTCAGTGGAGAGCGAGCCATCGCCCCCTGCTCGGTCAGTAGCCTTGAACCTGATCTGATATGAGTCTTGTACCTCTCGGTCCAGAGGCTTCTCCAGGATCACCACACCAGAGGATGGGTCAGTGGAGAACACACTACCAGCAGAGTCAACAAGTGAGTAAACAATCTTCCTGTTTAGACCTGGGAGAAGGCATATTATTTTATTAAATTTTTGCTTTAATGTAAAGTCATTTTAAAAAATACATCAAAAATGAACTGATGATGCTTCCAAATTTTATGATGCAAAAAGGAACTTTTTAAAATAATTATTAGGTTTTTTTTGTTGTTTTTTTTATGAGCTGAAATTTATAGTTTTTAAAATCACATTGCAGGACTATTTAAAATAAAGTGGTTAATGCAAAATGGTCGGAAAAAAGAGATGGTCATCAGTCACAGGACCCCTTATACACTCATATAAACTTAAACCTAAATGTTACACATGTGAAACATCTACCTTCATCTGGATCATTAGCCCAAAGGCGTGTGACCAAGGCCTTGGGTGCTGCATTCTCATATACACTCGCCACGAACCGTGTGAAAGCAAATGATGGTGCATTATCATTAATATCCAGAATGGTCAGAGAAATTTCAGAGCGGCAGAACAGCCCCCCTCCATCTGTAGCCTGTGCTATCAACTTATAACTTGCAGTTCTCTCACGGTCCAATAGAGAGGCTGTCTTCAGTTCACCTGGCACCAAAATAGAGAGAAAAGTACAAAGCCTTATTAGTAATTAGTAATTACTAAATCACTGCCATCTCTCTAAAGATGCTTTAAACTTCTCTGTCAATCTGGAGTAACAGCCAAACTTGTATTGAATACATCTGAAAACTTAAAAAAAAAAGTCTTAAAATGAACTAAAGCCTGGAACCCACTACAGTATAAAACTTTTCCAACACATGGATACAGAGAAAAAACGAGTATCATACAATAAATCAGATACTACTTAATACTTGCAGGTCCCTGCTAACAACAAACTTATACTTAAAATTTCTAAACTCAGCTCAAAATATCAAACATGTTTGATATGCTCAGACATAAATGAATCATAGTCTGAAAGTAAATAAATAATTATATATACACACATATACATATACATAGGTAAAACTGTAAACTATTAAATTTTATGTAGTGTATTCGTTCAAGGCTTAAAAAACAGAAAATTTTAAAGTCTCCAAAGTATAAAACCATATATCAAAAATACCAGTTTTTGCGTCCATGTAAAAATCTTCATTGCCAAAGCCAAACAGAGAATACTGAATTTCTGCATTGGCACCACTGTCCAAGTCTGTTGCTCCAACTGTCAGAATAGCAGTATTAACAGGCACGTCTTCTGGAAATGAGCCCTCATATTGAGCCTAAAAAAATAATGATGAAGATGTATTCAAATTGTGAATTCTTAATGCTTTTGCATACCAAAACTTCATTAACATCAGTAGGCAAGCATTAAAGGGGTTATATGATGCAATCTCAAATTTTCCTTTCATTTTGGAGATCTTGGTGCATGAAGAAGATCTGTAAAGTTGCAAAGACTAAAATCTCAGATCCAAAGAGATATTCTTTATCAAAGTTAAAACTCTGCCATGCTCAGAGCAGACTAAGCTTGTCAGAAGGAGGGACTTTGTAGAAAATACAATAATTTACAGTATTTGAAAAATAAAGCATGTCAACATATAATGTTACTCCAAATACAGAAATTATGATCTTTAAAAAAATCATCATATGACCCCTTTAAGCATGGTAGTTAACTTGGGCTGTGTGATATGACAAATGGCAGCCTAACCTGATTGCAGATGGGGCTGTTGTCATTGGCATCCATGACAGTGACCTCCACGCCTATGCGGGTTATAAACAGGCCATCGCTGGCTGTGATATTGAGCAGGTATCGATCCTGCTCCTCTCTGTCCAAAGGCCGCTTCACGAAGACCTTCCACTCCCCCTGAATGGGAGACAGCGCAAATACACCCTTGGGGTTTCCTCCTGAGTCAAAAAGATGGCAATAGAATTGAAATAAATGAGCAGGGTAGATTAAAAAACTCTGTGATGGCCTGGACAGAGACCAAACCATCATTTCCATAAACACATTACAGTGTTTACTGTATATACTGTAAGGTATTATTGTTCCTTATGTTGAATAAAACAAACTGCATATACTGTATTTCATAAACTGGACTGAACACATCAAATTATAATGTGCTAACACACATCAAAATAACTCTAAGCATGGTAATTGAACGAGAACACTTAGGGACACTTTTGGATAGGGTATATACAGTATCCGAAGTTATTGGAAACATTAACTGATCTTAATTATAAGAATCTGTTCACATCCCCAGATGGGCTTTAAACAAAGTAATGTGACACACAGCAGATGGCTGTTTACTCATATTTTTCGCACACTTAGTTCATTAAATTAAACCCTTTCAATGTGATTATCTTTCCAGGAGAGCCTCTGTGTGCCACTGAAAGATGGCCTACTTTAATACGCACCTGTGATATGGAAGCTGACAAGACGATTCTGATCAGAGCTGTCCCCATCACGAGTGCTCAGCACGGAAACCACCTCTCCCAGAGGAACACTCTCTCTCACAGCACCTCTGTAATACTCCCTCTCGAGGGTAGGGGGGTTGTCATTAACATCTGTGATTGCAACAGTCACTATGGCTGTGGAGGAAAGTGAGACACCCTCACCTAGATCAGATGCCACCACGTTGAAGGTGTAAGATGGACACATCTCATGATCCAGGTCACCGAGAGTGGTGATCCAACCAGTCTTGCTGTCAATAACAAACATAGCACCAGCGGCAGATTTAGATTCACTAGCTTTGTCCTGGTCCTGATTTAGGGTTGGGCCAAGGTTGTAGTAAACCTGTCCGTTAGAGCCCCAATCGGGGTCAAGCGCTCGTACCTGGATAACCCGTGTACCCCTAGGCATGCCCTCCATAACCATGGCCACATAAGAGCTTGTTTCGAATAACGGTTTGTTGTCATTCACATCCAGCACCTTGACTTCTACATCCACTACAGACATGGACTCAACCATTGCCTGTCTCATGGTGGCTGCAACTTTGAAACGGTAAATGTTGATGAGTTCATAATCAAGGGGGTTGACAAGCCTTAGAAGTCCACTTTCTCTCTCAACCAAAAATGTCCCATGCTGGTTACTCTCCCCAGTCTCTCCATTTACCACAGAAAAGATAGCAGTCTGACCAGGACCTAAGTACACTGATCCCAAGACTGTCCCAACAGGTGTGTCCTCTGGGACCGTGTAAGAGTACTGAGGTTGGGTGAAGGAGGGAACGTTCACATCAGGTGGCAAGACATGAATAAATGCAGACACAAGGGAATGTTTAGCTGGAATGCCTCCATCAGAAGCTTTGACAAAAAAGGAGAGGACTGTTCCTCTAAGATGTGCCATGCTTCCCTTTGTGACCATCCAGCCACTATCAGGCTCAATTTCCAGCACATCCACTAGAGGAAGCCTTGTCTCACTGTACAACGAGTAGCTAACTCTGCCATTATCACCGAAATCTGGGTCCTGAGCCTGGATCTGAGTCACCAGTGATCCCATTGGCAAGTTAGCCTTCATGCTAACTCTATACTCTTTAGCCCTGAAACGTGGAGCATTATCATTTTCATCAGCAAGTATTACCCTAACAATGCAGAAGGATGCTCTTCCCCCACCATCGAGTGCCATTACAGTTAGCACAATGTCTCTGTTTACTGGGTCCTCTCTGTCAAGTTCCTGAGCTGTAGTTATCAGGCCATCGGCTCCAATGTAAAACTGAGTCTTTCCAAGATCACTGATAAAGGAATACATGATCTGACCAAAAATCCCAGAGTCGTTGTCTGTGGCACGCACCTGAATGACTCTGGTCCCTGCAGGTGCATTCTCGCGGACTTCAGCCAAGTAGAACCTTTGACTGAAGACAGGGCTATAAAGGTTGGCCCCCAAGACTCGAATGTTCACCTGTGCAGTGTTCGTGAAGACCCCATCTGATACAGACACATTGATGTTGTATGCTGGCCGTATCCCCTGTCTGCGCTGTCCGGACCAGGAAATTACACCTGTCTGAGAGTCTATAATGAAGTTCATTTTCTCATCTCCTGAGAGTATGCTGTACCTCAGACTCTCGGCATCTGAGCTGTCTGCATCAGAAGCCTGGACACATGTCACAATGTGCCCTCTGGGAGCCAGTTCGCTCACAAAAGCTTCATAAAGTGGCTGGCTGAAGGATGGTGGGTTGTCATTCACATCACTCACCAAGACGGTGACCGTAACCTCACTGCTTTGGGATGGGGAACCATTGTCTGTTGCCCTAACGATAAAGCTGAAGCTTGGTGTAAGTTCGCAGTCCAGTAGACGGGCTGTTAACACAAGTCCACTAGTGCTGTCAATTTGAAAGTAGTCTGTGCTGTTAAATCCATCAGAGAGGATTTGATAGCTAATTACACTGTTTTTTTCAGAATCCTTGTCAGTCGCCCAGAGCTGTATCACACTAGACCCGATCATTGAATTTTCTGGCAAAGTGGTGGTGTATGATACATTACGAAATGCAGGGCCATTGTCATTTACATCCACCACAAATATGTCCACATCTACTTCAGATCTGGCTCCAGTTAGAGTGTCTGTAGACCTGATCCTTAACCTGTAGTAGGGTGTGATTTCATAGTCTAAAGGATATATGACACTAATTACACCACTGTCAAACCCAATGTCAAATTGAAAGGCGGGATCCCCTTCCACAATAGTGTATATAATGTTCTGGCCCGCTGGACTGGTGGCATTAAGGCATAATATGGGAGTAGACACTGCAATATCCTCTCTAACTGTTATCCCATAAAAAGACTTGTCGAACACAGGCATGGCCTTGTTCACAAGAGTAACTGGAAGCTCTACAACAGTGAAGAGGGAAGGGTAGCCCGCATCACGTGCAAGGATGACCAGTGAATATTCAACATTGGACAAGTCTGCATCCAAGGCATTTTTAAGAGTAAGCTCCCCAGTAAGCTTGTTCACCTCAAAATGTGGATGATCCTCCTTAAACTCGTAATATACAGCTCCATTTATCCCTTTGTCCAAATCCGTCGCAGACACTTGAAAGATGGATGAGCCAGGTTCTGCATCAACCTGCACTGCAGCATAATATGGAAGGCCAAGAAACTCAGGGGCATTGTCGTTAACATCCTCGACTTCTACTCTTACGGTTACTCTAGCAACTCGCAACTGGTCATATTCTCTACTCGCCTCTACCACCAGCTCATACAGTTCCTGTTGTTCTCGATCGAAAGAAACTCCTGTGGTTTGAATGACTCCTGATGTAGGACGAATTGTAAAATGTGTCCCTGCATTCAAAAGTGTGTACTTAAGTGGTTCATTTAAGCGGTTCCCTACAGCATTTACAATGCTCACAGTAGTAATGTTCACACTGTTCTCTGGTACAGAGGAGGAGTATATGGTTTGACTAAATAGGAGCCCATTGTCAATAGCCTCCCTGACTAACACAGTCACGAGCGCTGTGCAAATGTACCGGCCATCTGACACTTTGACATTGAAACGATAACGGTCTTTGGAGAGTTTATTGTTTTTGACTTTGAGTATGCCTGATGATGAATCCATTTCGAAGTGCTCCAAGTTGCTATCAGTCAAGGAATACATCAGGTCAGTGGTCATATCTAGATCAGTGGCCTCTACTCTCAGAAATTCAACCCCAACATATGTTGGAAGAAGCAAAACAGTGTCGTAAGCTTCCTGTGAGAACTGAGGCGGAGAGTCATTGATGTTCACAACCCTGATTTGGACCTTGGCTGGCTTCTCTGCTGTTAGTTGAGGCCTGCCACTGTCCCTCACATTAACAGAAAAATAAAAAGCACTGAATGTTTCATAGTCCAGTTTAGCTATAGTTCTTATGGAGCCTGTCCCCGAGTCCACAGTAAAGAACAGTTTTGCTGTGTCCTCCACAATCTGGAAGACCAGGAGGGCATTGTGATTCTTGTCAGCATCAGTAGCTTCAATTACCAGGGGCTTTCCATCCTCACTTATCACCACACTATTGATGGGGGCTGCCTCACTGATAGTTCCTGTATATGAGAGCTCCTGAAAAACTGGAGGATTATCATTTTCATCAACTACTTGGATACAGACAGTGACACTGGAGGCAATCTTAGCCATGTTTAGGGCCTGGATGACCAGCATGTATGAGGAGGTTACCTCAAAGTCAAAGTTCCTTTGAGTTGTGATGACACCTGTGTAACGGTTTATTTTAAACCTCTTTTCATCATTTCCCTGTATAATGTCATAAATCAGTGTGGTTCGGCTAATTGCACAGACCAATATGACAAAAGTCCCAATAGCCACATTCTCTGTGATCTCAGCCTGGTAGTCTTGTTGGGTAAACTTTGGACTTGAGAAATCAGACAGTGAGATGGCGATCCTAGCAGTAGAGGTGCTACTTAATGCTGGAGTACCTCCATCTGTGGCTCTCACTGTGAGGGTATAAAAGCCCACAGTTGTAAGGTCTAGCTCTCTGGCTACTGAAATTATGCCAGATAGTGGATCTATTTCAAATATGCCACCAGCGTTGCCTGTGAAAGGGGAAAAAATGACAGATGCATGTCAGTTCATGATGAAAAAGGGGATGTTGGGTAAAGGATACATTGAAGATAAATCTTAAGATTTATGACAGGTTAAAGGAATGAGCTTATGCATCACACTCTGTTGAACAGGCAATCAGTTTTACTCAAAACAGCTGAACAATGGAAATGTTATCAGGGAGCATAATAAATTCAAGAGCTGAGAACACAGTGTTTACCTGCATCAATTGAGTAAACTATCTCCCCATTTCTCCCTGAGTCTCTGTCTAGTGCGAGCACCTGCAAAGCTGATGTTCCTGGAGGGGACGACTCAAACACTTTACTGTCATAAATAGTGCGACTAAAAAAGGGAGGCTGGTCATTGGCATCCACCAAGGTTACAATAATCCGTGCCAGATCTCTGTAATATGGAAATTCTTGATCTTTTACCTAAAAAAGAGGACGAGAGACAGATTATCTAAAATAATATATACTGTAAAGAGCAGATACAGTCCACACTGATTAAAAAACTAAAAAGCTTTTCATTTTGTTCATTTTTCATGAACATTTTCATATTTATTTATTTTTGTTATTTATGATGTTGATAATATACTTAAAAAAAGTATAAATGTAAAAAATATATATTTATAATAATACTTTGACATTTTTATTCGAAAATTCGAAAAGTGCAAATAGACAAGCAATTTTATTAGTGACCTCGGACCATTGGACCCCACTGTCTGACACGTGAAATGGTAGGTTTCAGCTTTGAAATCGCTAATCAAAATACATATTTAATAATACAAATGCTGTATCTCACCATAATAGTAAGGATGTGCTGAGTGCGGGTCTCATAGTCCAGTCGATCTGCTGTGTACAAGACACCAGTACCAGGATTGATCCTAAACATCCGCATGCTCGCCGGATCAACGCTGCCGTGGATAGAGTAGCTCAACTTTGCCCGTTCGTCCTTGTCCCTGGCCCGGACACGCAAGACCTCAGTGTCGGCTGGCGTATCCTCAGACACAGAGACTTCATATGTACGCTCAGAGAAAACAGGACTGTTGTCATTGCTGTCCAAAACCTTAATGTAAATCTGTAGATAGAGCAGACAGAGAGACATTTGTAACTTTTCACAGAGATAATGATCTCATTTAAAATAGATGCATGAATAATCTACACTGCTGCAATAGGTACTAATGTCAAAACAGCTTAAATGAGAATTAGAAAAAGCACATGCTAGATTGACAATATAATGTGTGTTTCTGAGACACTGGAATATCTGAAGACATTTTAGAGAAGATTATATAGATATCTCTTCCACACAGCAAACTTGTATTGATAAAATTTGATAAAAGCTAGCACACTGCTAAAAGCCTTACAGATATTTCTCTCTTAGATATTTCAGCCACACCAGCCTGTATTACTCTTTATGCTTGTTTCTAGCAAAGTAAGCAGACATCTGTTAGGAAAAGTTTCCAAGAGGCTTGTATAACTAAATATATACCTGTGTAGTAGCGGTGTCTGTCCCATCTGTCACCTGTACCGTCATGTTGTATAGTGACTGTGTCTCTGCATCTAGAGGTCTGGCTATCACTATGGTCCCCATCCCTCTCTGAATAATACCATCATAGTTACCTATTACACCAAGAAATCACAGTCAGCATGAAAAAATAAAAGTGACAGAAAATGCTTTGCATGCACTTATTTATCCAATGAAGAAGTAAAGGTATAGCAGAAAATCTCAAGGTAAAGAAGATCAAGGTAAACACTCTACCCATCGAACTGTAATGCAGTTCTTTGAGTAATATTTTTTTTTTTATGTTTCACAGTGATTCAAAGTTTCACAGCTTTCAAAACATTAATGGCTTTATGTTGGGATCTTTTCCATCAGCCTCCGGTCTCTTATCTTCAACTCCCACAAACATCTGTGTCAAGTTCAGGCGTCTCCACTGCAGATTCTCAAATCATTAATTCAGGTCCATTCTGACGGATAAGGGCAAACTTTCAGAGCATCTTTAGTATGCATTGCATGCATCTGCTCCAATTCCACTCAATTTCCACTCCACTTAAGTGAGAGCAGAAGACCCAATGTGTGGATGGTATATCAGCACTCAAAGTGTTTACAGGATTGAGCGGTTCACGTTTGCCCAGCAGCAAATGGAGTTTTTAAAGCGAGTATCTAAAAGTATCAGATAAACAAGCCCTTCACGCTTAGGAAAATAACTACAAAATACTGACAGTTAGCCTACCACTTTCAGAGGAACAGTTTCCACCACAGGAGCTCCGTGGGATATAAAACATCTCCCGGGACATTCTTCCACCTTCTCAGAGACAGATCCAGATGAATGGACAGAAAAAGAAAACAGAAAACTGACATTGTCAAAAGCTCATAAAAATAAAGCTAAACAAATTCACAAACAACTATTCTTAAATGCTTACTCGTACAGGAATTTTCTAAATTTACACAAGCCATTCCACCGTGTGGGACTACATCTGCAAAGCTCAGCAAAGTCCGAAATACTCAGCGGGTTTAATCAAAATCTTTAAATTCATTTTAGTTGACTATCTTAACCATCCATGCATCTTCAACTAAGAGTAAACAGTATAGGTGCAAATGATAAATATGTATAAGAGCTGTAAGCAATAAGTAAATGGAGTAATTCATTGTCAGAATAGTTTACCACAGATGTCCACTCCTTTAAATTACATTTACATTTACTCATTTATCTGCACGGTTTTATCCAAAGCAGCCGAGGAATGCTACAACACAAGCGATTCATCCAAAGCAGACAGTAACATCAGTAATATCAGGGACATTAAAGTGTGCAACCTGACTTCATTTATAACTGGTACTGCTGCATTATTGATGCTCACCAATGATGTCGAACCATAAAGGAGTTTCAGTCTGCCAAACCGAGACCACTCCAACCGACGCATACACTTTGGCACTTTCCGCCACTGTGAAGTTGTAAATGGCTGTGGTAAATCGCAAGGCTAGTGGTGAGGGCACAGGCTTCCGAATCCATTCGATATGCAAACGGGCTGTCGACCACTTCTGAGGGGTCCCATTGTCAATGGCTTTTATCTGAAAAAATATGAAATAAAAAAGGCTGAACATTTTATACTGTTTAAGCTGCATGTGGGAAAAGCCTTTCATTAATATCCATTGACTGAAGTGGCCATCTGTTTGATACTTTACAGTGAGTATATCATAGCCACCAGCTGTGACCATCTTCCTGGAAGACACCATGGCTGTCTTAGCATCGATTACGAATTTGCCGTCATCATTTCCATCCTCGATGCTGTACGTGAGATCTGCATTAGACCCTTCGTCTCGATCATAAGCAAAGACTCTGTAGACAGGATCACCGCGTTTGTTACGGTCCCGCTCCGGAAGTCTGATGCGGTAAACGGACTCTTTGAATTCAGGCGTATTGTCATTCTCATCCTGAACATGCACTATCACCCAGACAGTGGACTGCCTGAAGATCCCTCCTCCATCCATAACTGTAACCTAGATAAAAACATATAAACAAAATTATGGTGAAAAATGCACAGCTTTTGAAGATAAAGCAGGCAGTGCATTTTCATTTCAGTGCCTATATATTCAATTTTAACAGGCCAAGGAAGCTGCAAATAGAGTTTTTACTCTGCACGTATGTTTCCTTCTCTCTTCATATGTTCATTTCTACACCCACGCACATATCTTTTTACTAATTTCTTGAATAATTATATAGATTACCCTTCACAAGTTTGGGGGGGGGGGTATTTGAAATAAATTAATATAATGATGAATTAAATTGATCTAATGAATAAAAACATTTATAATGTTACAAAAGTGTTATATGGTGTTTTTTTATTATTTTTATTCAAACACATTATGGTTCACCACAAAAATATGAAGCAGCACAGCTGTTTTTAAAATGTTTAATTAGAAGAAATTTTTCTGGAGCACTAAATCAGCATATTAGAATGATTTCTGAAAGATCATGTGACACTGAGTTATCATGCTTAATATTCAGCTTTGCCGTCACAAATGTATTACAGTTTAAAATACATTAAAATAGAAATTGTTATTATAATTGTTCCTAATATTATTTACTAGTTTTACAAAATTTTTGAGATCAAATAAATGCTGCCTTCACAGCAACATCACATATCTCTCTCTCAAAGTTATCCAGATAAATAATACTATAATGTCTATAAATAGCACTGTCCCTACTCAACCTCTATTTTAAAATAAATGAATAGAAAAATACATCAACACAGACGTATTCTTTGGAGCTGGAGATTCTCAGAACTTGATCAGACAGAGGCCACAAAATAGGGGCCAGGGGCATTTTACACCACTCCAAAACTCGCAAGCAGCAGGTCATGAAAGCCTCTAAAAACTAAATCTTTAATGGTCACCATCCACTACAGCGGCACTCGCCGGAGACACTGATGCCTGGGCCGCTGGCAAAAGCAGGTGCCTTCAGGCGCTAGATGTAGGATATGAACTTTGAAACTTGCTGCAGAGTGAATCATCATTTAGTGAACACAAAAATCAATGGCCCTCATTTCACTCAGGCCATGTAGAGCAGGGATCACAGGAAGCCACACCCATCCCATTGATCAGATGTACTGCCCTTATTGTCTGATCAGTAATTTAAGAGCTAATAACCAGATTGTATGAAAATTTTGGTGAAAAAAAAAGTGTCCTTGGTCAGTATGCGCTGACTTTATCTTCTCTATCACTCATAACGCAAATATAGACAAGTCATTTGCTGTACTGCACCTTATTATAAGACATTAGGAATAAAAAAGCAGAGGGAAACACCGTTGCCTTTACTGTACATCCTGCATGTGTAGATCCATTCCTCACTCAATATTACAATGATTCTCCTTATTTCCAATTCAATAGTGACAAGTGACAAAATGACATTCAGCCTAGTATGGTGACCCATACTCATCCTCTACAATTAACCCTTTCAAAGTGCACACACAGATCAGTGAACACACACACACACACACAATGAACACACACCCGGAGCAGTGGAGCTGCGGTGCCCGGGGAGCAGTTGGGGGTTCGGTGCCTTGCTCAAGGGCACCTCAGTCGTGGTAAACCCACAACCTTAGGGTTAGGAATCAAACTCAAACAGATCAATAAATAAGTCAGTGTGTATCCTGTCTGACAATCAATAAAATTCTTGAGGCTGCTAATGGGTAATCATTTTAGCCTGTTCTATAGTTACAACATAGTAACATCATAGTTTCATTACTACTTACATGACTTAATTTTATGAACTAATAAAACTTCCCTTAAGAATCTATGAATCAATGCATTTGCTCACCCAAAATTAAAAACTATTACAACTTACTTGCATTCATGTCATTCCAAACCTGCATGTTCTTATTTATTTCTTCAGTTTAATAAAAAGGAGGAATTTTAAAGAATGGAAATGCTCCTCTTTACCATACACTGAAAGTTAATGGCTGTCAAGCTTCAAGTCTTCAAGTTTTTTTTTACGCTTTTTCGAAGCTTGAAAGCAAAATGCAAATACAGTATATTAATCAGCACAAGTCTTAAGCATTGATAATAATAAGAAATGTTTCTTAAGCACCAAATCAGCTTTTTAGAATAATTTCTGAAGGATCCTGTAACACTGAATGCTAATCAGCTTTGTCATTACAGAAATAAATTAAATGTTAAAATAAAATGGTGATATCAAGATGGAAGAACCCAAACTTAACTTCAAATGGAAAGCATCATTAATTTTCTTGCTTGAATTACTACTTTTAAGGTACTATCTGACAGGTAAAGAAGCATTTAGTACCTCTAGGAAGTGCTCTGCTTGTTGCTCTCTGTCCAGTTTCCTTGACGTGGTGGTGATGAGTCCTGAAAAACATAATATATATATATATATATATATATATATATATATATATATATATATACACAATTTAATAAGCTACAAAATTCCATGACAACTATGCAATGAAAGATCTGCAACAATCAGCATGGAAAGCCGCTCCACTCGACAATGATTAATAACATGTCAGAAAGGATGCATAAATTTACACAACACCTTTTGTTTACTGCAGAAAAAAAGATCAGCTCACGACACAATGGCCTTTGGCGTAAACCCACAGATGGCATGTGGAGAATGCATAGGATTGTTTTTAAAACCCAAGGTGGTTTTAAAAACACTTCAGTGCAGACAGAACAGCAGAGATAGCGAACAGGAAGACATTCCTGAATACGAATGCTTCCTTAAGGCACAAGACATCTGGATCCTGTAATCTGAAGGTAAGTAATTTTAAGTAGATCTATGGGTTTGACGACAATTCCTGCTGTGGACATATTGACAAGCTGTAGAGAAGAGGGCTTAAAAATCTCTAAAAGAAATATAGACAAAAATATTTACCCATCCTCATCTCGTTCAAAGCCCATATGGCTTTCCCTCTTCCACTGATCATGAAAAGAAAAGTTAAAGCAAGAATAGTTTTGGACTATAGTGTACATCAGTAATATGGATGAATTTTATAATCCTTTTTTTTTTTTATTTTGAGAGTGCATTTCTCCTTGTGTTCCACAGAACAAAGTAATAAAATGATATAAAGTAATTTTCTGATAATCTGTTTTTTATACACCATGTACAAATGTATTCCAAATTTCGTAATTTTGAAGAACAACTGCAACCGTTTTAGCACAAGTTCCCATTATCTACCTAACATAAATCTATTGTATGTTCTTTCTGAGCCACTGATTCTCTGTGAAATATAACCATGGCAACAAAAGAACTCCTGATGGCACAGGTTGCATTGCACTGGAATCCACAGTATTCCCTGATGTGTGTCATCCAGAGAGACACAATTAGAGAAATTAGAGGAGCTATGAACTCACAGAGCTGATGAGGGACTGTAGCACAAAGAGGAAAGTGTAGAAAAAGGATTTTCCCTCATAAGCCACACATTTAAATACAGTATAAAGAGATTGTTGGGAGGTCATTTTTAAGGAATAGAATTTGTATGACTCTGAGATATGGCTCTGTTAGAGGCAACTGCTCTAAACTAATCATCAAACACACACTCTCGATTTTCAGGGTGCAGTAATTGGTTGCCGGCTTAGTCACAGCACATTTGTTTTTATAAAAGAGCTCACAATGCAATTTATCTTAACACTTTAGGCTGAGTTCAACAGAAAATCACAAAAAGAGAGCTAGATAAGTGGGGAGCAATTAATATCAGCTTTTTCCCAGCAGTGGCTGAAGCTAAAGAAGAATCTATGACTGCAGTCCAGGGTCAATCTATAAAATGTTCAAGGATTGATACTTTTGAGTTGATTCGACCCATACTTTCATTTCCTTCTGCATTTTGCTTTTCATATATTTCATCCTTGAACACTCATACCAGTTCAAAGGCTTCCACATGAGTGAAATACAGTATTACCTCTCGGCTCACTACATATCAATGCATGCACACACTCGCTTACATCTCATTATATATATTGAGTCAGATTTATTGAGCTTAAACCTCTGTATTCCAGTGTAAATATGTGATGCTGCATGCTAACTTGGAGGGATTTGCTGATAGTAGAATAAAAAGCTTTCCTGCTGGCAACCAAACCTTGTTTAATGAATTCACTGACTACAGCTGCATACATAAGCTCCCATGACTCACTTCTCCAATGACAAGGAAAGCAGCACCTCAGTGTAATCAGCAGTGCAGCATGCACCCAGCATGCCATGAGATCAGAACTCTGCATGTGTGTTAACACTTCACACTAGAATGTCCTGACACTGATTACAGTCTGAGCTGCTCAGTTTGTTTAGTAGTACTTGTGAAAGCATTCGTGAACATGATGGAGAAGTTGGACTGGAGGAGAGTGCACTGAAATTTCAAAGGAAAAAATGATCAAAGATTATTTGCCCACAAATTCAGAGGGAAATAAAATTATTATTTATTATATATGTTATATAAAAATGTAAATTAAAAAATGTAGTATAATCACATGTATATATTACTAAATTTGCCTTTTTATATTAAAGATGTAAATGTCTAAATGTTAATGATACAAATTCATGCGGTATAATCTCATATATATATATATAACTAATTTTTATTTGTATATTAATGTAATTGACAAGTTTGTGCAGTATAATCTCATATACAATATATGACTGTATGTTAACCTGTTAACCTGCACCCAGTTGCGGGCATCCTCAACTCCCCGTGTTCACACGTTTCAATGTTTACGAATAGATTAAATGAAATGGGACAAAATTAATCTTGAAAAACTATACTGTGTATCATTATAAAGATTATCAAGCATTGACGACAGATCGCTGTTTTTTAATGGAAAGCTTATAAAGACTGTATTTGCTGCATTTGTGTAAGCAGTACACATCGAAACATGAAGAATGAAAACGCAGTACATACGACGTAATAACAAGTCATAAACGCATCCACAGCTGTAAATCCCGGTTTAGTTAGAAAAGTAAGGGTCCACTGAATGACATCTCATGGAGCACGTTTAGTCCAATGAAGCAATAAAGTTGTAATATGGATCATAATTCCTTTGTTTACGTTTCAGGTCTTCAGCGAAAGAACTGTTTGTGTCCGTTATGGAATAACTCACGGTCAGAAACTGCGTCTTGGAAATAAAAAAAAATGCATGGTTTTGTAGCGTACATTGTCACAAACAAAATGAGACGATCCACAAAAAAAGTGAAAGATAGGCGAAAGATAGTATATTTGAATTCTGGCGCTCCCTCGTGACGCGTGCTCTGACGCACCTGTCATCTGA
Source organism: Carassius auratus (assembly GCF_003368295.1). Classification (NCBI taxonomy): domain Eukaryota; kingdom Metazoa; phylum Chordata; class Actinopteri; order Cypriniformes; family Cyprinidae; genus Carassius; species Carassius auratus. The sequence continues at coordinate 132,723 of NW_020528206.1, read as the reverse complement.
TGGGGGCGGAACTTAGCGATCACTTTTTTCTTTATTTGTTTTATTTTTCAACAGTTTTCATATATGTGAGAGTGTATTTTATGTTGAATGTGCCTGTATCTGCATGATTACCATCTGTTTGAATGCAAATCAGCTCGCTATTACTGTGTAATCACAGCTATCAATGTAAACAGCATCTATATGAATAGAGAGTGGATTATTGACTTTATGGCGCATTCGTATTATTACCATCTCTATAACTGGCCATCAGCACATCAGCACGTATTTTCATTGGAATTCATTATAAATGCTGAATTTCTAGCAATCTCAGGATGTTCTGTAATTGGCATACAAAGTTAAATAGTTTTTTATTTTTCTTATTTTTCTTACTCAAATTATTCTTATTGTATTTCTCTAGCGCCCAAATAAATCACTTATACGATGTCTAAGTTACTGTCTAGTGTTTTATAATTGAAAAAAAAAAAAAATATGCAGTGGTATGTTTAATGACTAAATAGTTTGTTGAAGCCTTCAATACAGTTGGTAAATATTTTTTGTATGGGGGGGGGGGTTGACTAGACATATATAAAAAAATATTTGCAGGAATCTCATTTTCATGATATCTTCTTCAGATTTGAAATAGAAACTCATGAGACATGTGTCTTTATACCCATTACTTTTCTAGATTGCTCCAGGACTGTTTTCATGTATTTTTATATATAAAAAAGTTGGTAACACTTTAGAATAGGTAACATTTGTTAACTATTAACTATGACATTTCTCTCAATAAATTCTTAGTTTGCTGCTTATTAATAGTTAGTAAGGAAGTTATAGGCTTAGGTATTGGGTAAGATTAGGGATGTAGAATAATGTCAAGTAGAATAAGGCATTAATATGTTCTTAATTAGCACTAATACATGGCTAATATTCTAGTAATATGCATGCAAATAAGCAACTATAAGTGTTACCTATTCTAAACTGTAACCAAAAAGTTTTTTTTTAATCAGTGTGGTAAAAAAATTAAGGCATCTATAATCGATAAAAACAACAACTAACAAACTGTTTTTATTACCTGTGTTGGAATCAATGGAAAAGAAGTTCTGAGGATTCCCAGCAGTGATTCGATACATGAGACGGCTATCTGAGGCAGTAACGTCCGGGTCCTGGGCTTGGATCCGGACCACAGACACATCTCTGGGGGAGTTCTCCATGACGTATGGGTGGTAGATGGGTTCAGAGGTCAATGGTGCATTATCATTCACATCCTCCACCTGGATAAACACCTCAACAGAGGCAGAGAGAGGCACCACGCCACGGTCCACTGCAAATACCGTTAGCCAGTAGGAATCCTGAGTCTCACAGTCCAGGCTGCCAGAGGTGTAAATCATTCCTGTAAGAACAGAGAAAAAACATATTTAATATCGACCACCTGTTTGATGAATTCAACAAGAAGTATTTCACAAAGTCTGTGAGCTCTTATGACATTTTTTTATGGCACATCAATCAGCACTCTGGCCTGAGTCAGCTGGGAACATTAACTTATTTTACAAGCAATATATAACTTGGTATGTGATTCAACTATACATTAAAAACGTTCAACCCAACCATGAGTCAAACTTTCGTGTCAAACTTGATCAAACTGTGATGTGCCTAACATTTTGAGGAGATTACAGTCAAGATGAAAGATTAATGTTTTTGGACACACTTCCAGAAACCAGAGTCAGTTCAGCAGAGTGTTTCAAAACCAGAGCTGGTGTGGTCTGCCTAAAAGTGTAATTTGTCCTCAGATTTTCTCTGGGGAAATTTGCTCAACTGTCAACGATACCTGAGACCAACCCAAAGCAATTCAGAGAAAATGCTTTTTTTTTTTTTAAAGGTTCATTCTCTTACTACAGTCTATTGCCCACAACTCAATTGTGAATGATTAGATGCATATGAAATCATCAGCAGCAATAAGTGATTCAGTGTGGGAGTGAGCTACACAGAAATCATTGTAATAGGGGTCAAAGCGGCTAGTTGTCACAAAAGGTTTTCTACAATTTACTGTAGTCTTTCTACATATTGTCTGAATGCAGTATTTCCTGTAGATTTGCTTATTTTGTGTAGATCAAAAATGTAAATTACATTAATGTATTCATTATTATAGTGCTATAAATTTAATATGCTAATTAAGTGATAAATTCTCATATATATGACAAATTACCAGATGATTAAGTCTTTAATAAGTGCCTCTTAATTTTGCTAATTAAATCCTTAATTTTTTTTAATAAAAAAAAAAATTAACATTTTACCAAATACTGATATATGCAATTCACTGTGATTCCTAAGCCTAATTTAGCTGTAATTAATTGTAAAAAAAATTAAATCAATTTGGAGCCCTAGTTATACAATGCCTAGGAAAAAAATACTGTGGTAATGCAATACATGAGATAAGTGATACAGAAATTTACTGAAGTGAAAAGTGTGACAACTAGCCCCGGTCTACTCTTTATAACGTTGTGTCTTACAGTCTGTTTCCATTTTCGGTGTAATACAGTTACACTTTGCAGGGGATATGTTTGCTAAGCAGACAGATTTTTAACTAGTGGTGTCCAATCCGAACTGACATCTTAGACATACCACTAACTTTAGATGGGCTGGGAATCCCACCGCGGGGTAAAACTGAGCTCAACTCAGAGACTGTATGACCTTCAGGTCTATAGCACAGCACATCTAATCATTCCTGACCAAAGTGCTGGCTCTGTCATTCTGTGATCAGGAGTACTTCGACACTGCATCAAGGGCACATGTAAATACGATCACTGATAGGAAGGGGTGTCACTGACAGAATGACCCATTTTGTGGCAATGCGATGTGTTGATCAGTCAACCATGGCAAAGAACAAAACCACCCGGCCGTGAAGTGATTCAGCCGAGGGGATTCCGACTCTCACAGCCAGCATAAGCTGGGGAAAAAGAGGAGAACTCACACAGCATGCAGGTCCCTGATTCTTACTAAAACCTTAAAAACACTGAGAAGTAGGACCCCCGAGGGGACAAACACACAAAGGATATGGGTGAAAACTAAACAGGGACATCTGAAGCTGACTGAATGGTTGCGCAGTGAACTAACACAGTGTGACAGGTCATCTTGCCTGGAGGAAATCTGTTGTATTCTCAATACACACCTTCAAAGAAAGACAAAAACAGTTTCCCTTATTTTGCTTTTAATCAACCTGTTAAACAGAGAGCAATGCCACAAAACATATATACGAGGCAGACAAAGATTGTTTTAAAAAGTACTTTGGCCTTATTCACTAATAATTTTGTGTATGTTCTCATGCAAAATTTCAGATGGATTCAGAACAGATGTATGCGCAGATAAACTTACTCTCACCCGCATTCTAATGTTGAATCTAGATTATAATGAGGCAGCACTTGCCCACAGCTAGTAATTTGCATAAAATATGGCCAAACTATGACCTATGACCCAAACTATGTCCGTGCGTGCCATAAAAACCCACAAGGGATATTACTAATGTATTTAAAGTCATAGAATAGAATGTGGAAATATCGTGAGCTTGTGAGAGACCTTATTTCAGGCATTTAACCAAAAACCCATTCAAAAATCCAATCAGGAATTGGGAGTGATAAAATGTTTACTCATTGCTGGGTTTTGGCCTACAAAAATGTCACCCCTGCAGCAATCTATTATCAAACCAGTTAAAAACGCAATAAACAAGTTTTATTGTGTTTTACGTGATTGTGTTGCGGACCTGTCATTTGCCAGCTGCTCTTGTGTCAATTCAATCTCACTTTTACTTTATTTACACTAAATTACAAAATAAAACTGATTTTAGAAAAGTTATTAAATCAACACTAATGTATTATAAAAAAAATAAATAAATAAAGGTTTCATAAAAAATCAAATATTAAAAATGTAAAAACTAATTGTGTAAAAGTCAAGTTCATATCAAATATAAAGAGCATATATATATATATATATACAGTATATGAGAAATATTAGAGATTTTAAACATGTACATGTAAAAATATTATCAATGAAAATAAACTTCTTATTAACTCTTCAGTCTTCCTTTGACTAATCAAAACCCAGCAGAAAGAAATTAAAACTTTAATTCAGGACATAAATAACGTTAAGGCATGAAGACTTTCAGATAGGCACTAAATAAGATTGGTTCATTTGAAGAAGGTTATCAAGCTGAAAGGTTTCTTTATTATCAGTTGTCATAAGATCAGCAAAAGTCAACACGTATGAACCTGGCACTTAAATGATAAGCATTTTGAGCTAAAAATTGGAAGCCTTTCAGACCCAAACCGGAAATGAGGGTCAAATGAAAAGCATACCAATTAATCTAGATAGTTCCAGTTAAAGTGAATTTGATATATGATACAGTAGCTCACTAATGAGCCATTTCTTCTGATTTTAAACATGATTTATTTAACTGCAAAAGGAGTAAACTGGGGTCTGAAATCTTATTACATTCACATCTTGCAACTCAGGGAAAATAGGAAACATAACATATCCCTGAGTAAACAACCTTTGAAATTTGTAAAGATGTTAAAAATGTATGAACTTTTTTTGAAAACCATACATGACTATATAACCTCAGTGCAGAAACAAAAGGTTTATGTCATCATATCACATTACACACTTTAATCATTTTTTAAAAACAAACTGCTATACATTTATAGGACACACAAGCAATTAATGATCACATTTAGAATACAGCACTCAACTTCTATACATTCATACACTGAGAAACCACATCAGTTGTGTCAGATATATGACAGATGGCATTAAAAAGTGACTCTACAGACCCAGACATGAGTCCCACAGTTTCTGATGCTGAGGCAAAGAAATTCTACAAAACACGAGACCTGTTCCAGCTCAAATGAAAGAGAAACAGATTTACATTAAGTGCCTGATTTTGTAAAGCATTTTTGAACACAAGAAACTAATTCTGTCGCAAAAGGGACTAGAGCAATGCAAATGATTTGACACACTGCAATTGGCTTTCAGCTGATTGTGAATCTCAAACCACCGATCGTGTCATTGAAAGCAGCACTAAATCCATCTGCTTACTTAGCTTTACAAGCCATTGCTTTTAGCATTTATCATTATTCAAGTCAACCAACAGGTGTGTATTATAAACATCAAGGACTGCTTATGGATCTAGAGAAAAAGTAGAAAAATCAGTGCCGTGTCCTTCAGCTGCAACAGATTTAAAAGGATGATTATGTGTTTTGTGGTTAGCAATATTACAAAGAGGACTCAATTATCCTCTAAGAACTTGCAAATTACAGAAAAATAACCATATAAAATGCAAGTCACATTGACATGCATGCTATTTAGTTTAATTGCTGATGTTTTGCTGCAAGTAAAACCGTACTCATAATGCAATTTCATAATATTCATAACTTATGGTGTCACCATTTTAATTTCAAATTCCCTGAGAAAAATTGTAGTTCATATTTTAAGACCTAAAAAATCAAATATTCATAGTTTGTGCTGAATTTAGAACATAATCAAGCAGAACTAAGCCATCAACTCATCCTTCATGTCTACAAACAAGATCAAGGGCAGTTCTTTTTATGCCAGGCGTCATGATTTGGAGGAGCTCACAAACATTGTGCCTAAACATGCTGAAAAAGCATTTTTCTTGTTCAGCATAAATCTTTTCCCTGTCTCTTACACTCTACTCCAAATCGGCATCTTTGTTACGGTCTGAGAGAAGTTTCCTCTGTATGCCGTGAAGGAATCAATAGGAAAACCCTTGATATCTCCCCTGAATTACAATCAAAGTTCAAGAGGTTTGTAAGAGGATGCGGGCTTGTGGTAACGATCCTCGACTCCCGTATGCTCCAAAAATATGTTATCTTTCAAAAAGCAAAACATCAGTCTTGTGCAGTTTTTGGGGAGGTTCAGCACAAGCAGCCCTTTGCATAGGTGTCAGAGATTTTGAAATAAAGGACTTAACCTGACTCTGGAGAAAAAGAAGCCAAATCTCAGAGGCAAATTAGAGCTGAACTTGTTTCTCGACAGGCGTCTGAGTGAGAGTGCACTCTGATTTATTTCCCAAAGTGTGGGCAGGAATACCAATGCCTGCTCAAAGCAGCAGAGCTCTCTGCCGATAAGGCCTTCATAAATCCCACCAGCTTTTTTAGTTCACTCTTGCATCTGAGCAATGAGACTTTGTATATAGAAATCACTTTACATACACACAACTTCAACCCAACACATCTCAACTGGGGACCAAGATCAAGTGGCTTTGATTTCTGCATGTTTAGAAGTTTCTGCATGAACTGCCCACTTTCAATCATTTCAAAAGTCCAGTGACAACGACAAAGACTCATAACACACCATGCAATATGAGAGCTGAATGGATCTCGGTAGGCGGATATGTAGTAGACAGGCTGAGCCAATGACACTGTCCTTACTTGTCCCAGAGGTTTTACTTTGAAGATGAAAGACAACACTTGTTCTCATGTATCTGGTTCCCTACAACTTGTATGTTGCTGCTGGTAGGGCATTCAATTCTCTGTGGAAAATCCATGCTCATTTGAGATTCTGGCACAAGCATGCACCACTTGCTTACTTTAAACAGGGGCCTGATTAACAGACTCAGCCTAATTAGCTGACATGTGAATGGAGGACCACAGTTACATCCTACTGCCTGCTGTAGTTCTCTAATCAATAGTCATTAGTTGTAATTAATAGTGACGCTGGCACAACACAAGAAGTCGTAACTAATCAACTAAGCATTTTTTTTCTTCTTCAATATTCCAAATATCAGATCTCACAGCAAATGCCAGATCTCACAGATTTGGAAAAATTACAGACTGTGAAAAACACTGTTTCAAACCTCACAGAGGTCAAGTCCTACCTTTCTAGGTCAGTGGTCTTTTCCAGTGGCTGCAATTTCACAGGCAATTGTAGACTCAGAGCACAAATTCATTGCCAAGAGAAATAACATCACTGTGACCTTAAACCATTCAGTCAGCACACTGCAGTAAAATGTTAGGGCATAAATTCACAACCATTTTCACAGGTTTTGGTTTTATTGTGCGAGCATCTACAAAGAATAGCACAACCAAAATGCACAAAAAGAATCAAACTGTAGATACCTGTTTCTTCATCAATTGAGAACCTTCCAAGACCACTTCTAGCATTGATAGAGTATCTGATCACTCCATCTCTGCCCTTGTCATCATCTTGAGCAGTCACCTGCAGGACACTTGTTCCATGCCGAGAGTTTTCCTTCACAGTGCCCCTCACTGCGAGTTCTGAGAAATACGGCTCATTGAGGTTCTCATTGACATCAATGACTTCCACTTCAAGATAAGACTCAGTTCGAAGCTTCACTGGAAAACCCAAGTCCTCTGCAACCACAGATAGATTGTAAAATTGTTGCTTCTCATAGTCCAGGTCTTTGGCCACCTTAATGGTACCACTTTCAGCATGGATCTTAAATGTTCCATTAAAATCATTGGGCAGGGAGTATCTCACCCGTCCCCCAGATCCAAGGTCAGGGTCTTGCGTTTGCAGCCAAGCTATAACCGCACCTATAGGAAGGTCCTCCAACACACGGCAACTGTAACTCCTGGGAATAAACATAGGGGCACAGTCATTTACATCCTCAAGGTAGACTCTCAGTGTTGTCTCTGAGAACATCTGATTCCCTCTTTCTGCCTTATCTCTGGCTTGAATTGTGATTGTGAATTCCGAGATGGACTCCCTGTCCAACTGACTAGACACATAAACTGAGCCAGTCTCACTGTTAATAGTAAACAAATGGGTGCTTGTTAACAAGGTGTATGAGACTTCACCGTTCTGACCGAGATCTTCATCTGAGGCTGTGACCTGGATCACTTCTGTGCCGATAGCTGCGTTCTCTGGTATAATGGCAGTATAGCTCTCGAGGGAAAATTTTGGGTTTTTATCATTCACATCATCAATGTAAACTGTCAGCAATCTCCAGCTAGATCTCTGTGGAAGGCCCAAGTCATATATAGTTATGTTAAGGAGGTACCGATCTGACCGTTCACGGTCCAGTGGCTGATAGATATATATTAGGCCACTTTCCATGTCAATATTGAAGCAGCTGTCAACGTTCCCATCTGATATGGCATGCAGAATGCGACCATTAAAGCCTGTGTCACCATCGTTTGTGTTCACTTGAAGGACACTTGTTCCAATGGGCATGTCCTCACGAACTATGATGTCTGAAGGAAAGGATTCAAACTGAGGTGTCTGTCTGTTGACAGAAAATAGATCTATGTAGCCTTCATCCACTTTGGATTTGCTAATGGCAGTGGCTCTTTTCAGAAGTTTCTCAGCTAACTTCTGTGCAACCTTTGTGTCTCGACAACTGAAACTTCTTGCTGGCATTCTCCCTTTAACCAATGATATATTTACAAAGGTAGGTTCTGAGAGCAGCTCACCATCTGATGCAGCTATTTTCAAGTTGAATTGTTCATTCTTCACGCTCGTTGCCGATAGTGGTCTTCTCAATGACAACATCCCAGAGTCCGGGTTAAGAGTGAAGATATCTTGCTCGTTTCCAGACAGAATCTTATATTTAACCAACCCAAGCTCATCAATATCAATGGCAGACATTATGATGATCGTTTGGCCCACAGGAAAATCACGTCCTATTGTACCTTTACATGACACACGCTCAAAAAGGGGTTGGTTGTCATTAATGTTTAACACTTGTACCGTGACATTGACTTCACCTTCTCGTCTGTAAGGCAATCCCCAGTCTGAGGCTCGGACGGCAAACACATACGTCTCCAAAGATGATTCAAAATCTAGTTCTTTGGATGTCATCAGTTCTCCTGTATTTTGGTTGATAATGAACGGAAGGGACTGAAGGCTGGCTATGCTGTATGTTATACACCCATTATCACCTTTATCATCATCCACCGCTGTTACAGTAAGAATGATAGTGCCAATGGGAATACTCTCATTGATAGAGACTTTGTAAGATGTGCTGGTAAACACTGGGTAGTTGTCATTAGCATCCTCAACTGTGATTTGCACTTTTGCTGTCATGCCACTTACGGTCTCCATCACCTCTAAATCAAAGAGCTCCTGGTTTAATGTGGTAAACTGCTGTGCTGATGAGATGGCACCAGTGAATGGATTAATGATAAAATAAATTGAATCTGAGGTCAGGCTTAGAGCATAGCTGACGATGGGTGGCTCTGGAGATATCCTCACAGTCTCTATTATGGTACCTTGTGGTGCAATCTCAATAACTGAGGTTTTGTAAATCTTCTTCTCGAAACTCACCTGCACAGACTGTGGTTTCTTCACCATGAGCTGAACAGACTGAGTGTTGGAGAGTCTTGGTGGTGTTCCTCGGTCTTTGGCTTGAAAAGTGAGATTGCAACCGTAAGGAAATTTGTCCCAATTGACTGGTTCAGACATTTTCAGCTTGTACTCATTTCCAAGTGGAGCTCGGTCAAAGACAAACTGCTCCTGTGGGTCACCTGAGATGATGGCAACCCATTCAATTTCTCCATTGGGTCCCTCGTCCAAATCTTCCAGAGTAACAATGGCATAAACTGGCTCTTTGTCTGATATTAAAGGGTAACGTGTGACTGCAGTAAGCCTTGGAGCAAACTCATTGATACGAACAACACTGATCACTAGTTTGGCTGAACTGCTAATACCACTGTTCCCATAAACCTTCATTCCACGATCCACTGCTAAAATCTCAAGGTCAAATCTGCTGTTCTTATCTGCATTTAGTTTGGCTGTGAGCGATACCACCCCGCTGGTTGGGTGGACTGCAAACTCCTCCACGTCTTCCCTAAAGAAATAGTAAAACTCGCCATTGGAGCCGATGTCTGCATCAGTGGCGGTCACCTGAGCCACACTTGCTCCCAGTGGAGCACTTTCTGAAATATCAGTGGCATAGGAAGTGGGAGAGAACAAAGGTCGGAGGTCATTCATGTCCATAATTTGCACATTGACTGTCACGTAAGCCTCCAGCCCTCCTTTACTGGTAGCCTTCACAATTAATGTATAATTATTCTGTACTTCACGGTTCAGAATGGCTGCACTCCCACCATTAGTCCATATGCGGAGAAAGCAAAAGTCCCCCAACACAAATTCCTCAGCCTGAAAAAGCCCCTCATCGTTTCCAGATTCAATGGAATATTTGATGTCCAAAGGACCCAACTTAGAGAGAGGAATCCCCATTTTAACCTCAGCCCTAATGAATGTCCGAGCTGCAGAGTTCTCATAAATGGTGGCATTGTAGATGGAGGCAGTAAACTGAAAAGAGGAGGACCCTGGCTCCAGCAGTTGCCCCAAGCAAGGAAGCAGGTGGAGGAGTAATAAGGAGACACTGGTGAGATGGATCCTCATACTCCTCCCAGGGCAGCTGTTTATGGCCATGCCATCATCCAGTTATCCTGCAAAAAAGAGATATGCAGTAAATGATTTCAACATTCATCTCACAAAGGCATGTCCTATTGCTCATGTCAGGCAGTTATTTAAGAAGCCCTTGGTTCGGATTAAATTGTCAAAAAATAATAATAATCAGTACATGACCCTGTTCTCAATGGACTCAGCAATTCCCTTTCATAAAACACTGAAAAGCGAGTTCGAAGTGAGTTAATCTCACTGCAACATTGATAACAACAACGAAGAGCAAAGATCATATATAAGTAAAGTGCAACAAAAGAAAATGTGATTAAATGACACAACCTACAGTTTGGCATTACACCGATTCTCTCCAATGAACGCAGTATCCATTAAAATGCAATTGTAATGAAAGGAAACTTTCAACGCTGTGGAGTCTATTAAAATACATTTGTTACTGTGACCGAGCAGTCATTTGTTCTCCGATAATTAGTGCATCAAAATATATAAATGTGCTCTTACCTCTGGCTTAGGGAGAAATTAATCCCTGCGCTGCAGACATCCAAGTGTCCGCTCTGAAACTACATCCTTCACTTCTTTGCCAAACAGGACTCGCTGCAACTCAGAGTTGACTGTAATCAGCGGAGCGCGCGCCTCCTAATGCACGCTCACGAGTGAACGTTATCCCATAAATGCGCAAACGAAACCGGGTGTTGTTGCTGTCCGATATAACAAAAAGATCTAAACCTTATCTCACACAACCATTTGACAATTAGAGTAATGTGTTTACGCTTAACAGAGCGAGGAAAACAATACTGGTGTCATTTAGAATATCTTTCAAAACGCAATTAAGATTGTTTCAACATAAAAAATAACATATTCGTGATAATTCGAATTTGTATTTTATCTTTATTTTTTGTGGGGAGGGGGGTAATTTTATCTGACGGCGTGAAATAGTATTGAACATGGCTCTGTGTTTTTTTAATTCACAACTCTATTGGGTGGTTCATCCCTTCCCATCTCTCATTTTTGAATCCCATCATCTCAACTAATTCCGAAACATTCCGGGAATACACGATTGGAGCCGAGGAGCTGCACGACAAGTCACGGAAATTGACGAAAGGTCCCGGAAGCTACCTCACCACGGGAACCAGCAGGCAGCAGCAAGCTAGTCAAGTCTTCGGATCCTTTCCCTCTTGCCCACGTTGTACAATATTAATTTTATTTCTGTCGTACATTATGTCTGTACTGTGTTATAATAAGGGATGTGGACAACGTTTTGATCCCGACAAGAATTCAGAAGGTAAGACTTAACAATCAAAACGATAGCCGGAATGCTATGGTAGGTAGCAGGATACATGCAGAAACAAAACCTCTTGTCTTTAAAAGCATTTATTGATATATAACGTTATGTGTTAATTAACAAGCATGACCGCCTCTCAAGAGCCATATTTTTATTTGATGTAAATATATTTTAGCAAATTAATTTAGTGAGGCATCTACAGTGGTGGTCCTTAACGTTTAAATGATGCTTAATCAGCAACGTTAGATTGGATTTCGAAATGTATTTTGTAGTTTACAGATGGCAGTTGTTGCAAACTTGATCTACACTAACATGTCACTATATATTTTTTTGACGTCACATTTCACGCTATCAATCTCTTCTCATCCATAGATGCATGCACATACCACCCTGGAGTGCCAGTGTTTCATGATGCATTGAAGGTGAGGACATACAGGAAGATCAGTTTACTTATTAATGTGAAATTCAACCGTTCCATTGTTATGTTGCTCAGAGTTAAACCCATTAAATCATGTCTTCCATTGCTTCCCAGGGTTGGTCTTGCTGCAAGAGACGAACAACAGACTTTTCGGATTTCCTCAGTATTGCTGTGAGTGGTCATCTGTGATGAGACTGAATGAGCGTTTTCGTGGACAGATTTGTGGCTGGAGTCTTAAAAGAGTTTATGAATCTCTTAGGGTTGCACTAAAGGCCCTCATAATCAGGAGAAGCCATCTGAGCCTGTTAAACCAGAAGTGAAGACCTCTGTGGACAAGAGCGTGAATGATGTGAAGCCAAAGTTTAATGAATTCATCGCCCAAGCACCAAAACCTCTGGAGTCTATTCAACGACCAAGGTAAAAGCACACTTGAAGAGGACAGGGTCTTCCCATTTGTATTTTCTGGCTCATTAGTTCAGATGTTCAGGAGATGAAAGTAATGCAAAATTAAATCTATTATAGAAAACCAGTTCTTAACAGTTCATCCAGCCAAAACCCACCTTGATGTTACAACCTCTTAAGGATAAATGACTGAAAACAGCCGTTTTTTAATTGTCTTTGTAGTCCAGATGAGCCTTTCTCCATTCTTCAACAGAAGATCTCTCCTTCGCTCAAACAGGCTTTAGAAAAGCTTAAATTGACTGAGGAAAATGAGCAGGAGATAAAGGGTAAGAATATCCCAACCGTCCTTTTCCCCCACCTTTCTTTGTTTGTCTGTTAGTCTGATGCATTTTATTCTCTTTCTTGTATTATAGAGGAGGAAAGTGATGAAATTAAGATAGGGACGTCTTGTAAGAATGGAGGCTGCAGTAAGGTATTGTTCTCTCTGCCTGCTTTCCCTATTAGAAACCATGGCACGTTGAATCTCTTTAGTCATTTATAAACACTGGATTCTCATTATTCTGTTTTTCAGACATTTAGCGGACCTGCCAGTGATGAAGAGATATGTTTGTATCATGCTGGTGTACCTATCTTCCACGAAGGGTAAATTAGTGCCTGGTCAAAACCGAAAAGTCTAAATGGAGAAATATCTGATAAATCTGTGTGGACTCTGCAATTAAGTCCTCTTTTTATCCTTCCTCATTAAAGGATGAAATATTGGAGCTGCTGTAAGAGGAAAACCTCAGACTTTAACACGTTTCTGTCTCAGGAGGGCTGTACCCAAGGAAAGCATCAGTGGAAGAAAAAAGATACAGTAAGTGTCTACCATCAGATTTAAAAGTCAAAGCAATATATTACTTTAATTAGAGGTTTTTTTTTTGTTTTTTTTCACATCCTGTCCAATAATTATTTTTAGAGCATCTGGCCTTTTGCAGGCCCTGTTCTAAATGAACAAATAATTTGTTGAAAGCCATAATGTTGAATACATTTACAGGTGAATCCCGTTTTAAGTGGAGGATGACTTTTTTTCTATGTTTGCACAGGGAAAGAAGGTTGTGCCATGCAGGTTTGATTGGCATCAAACAGGAAGTCAAGTCATCATTTCAATTTATTCCAAAAATTCAGTACCAGAGCTGAGCTCAGTGGAGGGGAACAGCACTGTGGTAAGACACCAAGGTCACTTCTGTTGGAGTTCATGCTGACATTACATAGTCTCATAGGTGTGATTTTAATTTTATTTTTTACCACTAATTCTGGTGCTCAATATTTTACTGTATACTTTTCCATTTATTTGAAAGATTCTGTATAGCGGTAATTTAAAATGTATTTTATTCTTGCAGCTCAAAATCCGTATTATATTTGAAGGAGAGAAAGAATTTGAACAGCAGATCAGTTTGTGGGGGGTAAGTATAGACTTGTAAAGTACTTAAAACTCTTTCATTAAAGCTGAAGTGTATACAATATGTGGCATATAAGTTAAAATAATAATATGGAAAAAAAAATCAGATAGGTCTCCCAAAGTTATGTCTGCTTATTTAATTGGGTAGGAGAATGTATTTTAATATAACCGTTTTATTATGAAATGGATAGTTCCAGATCTTGGGGGTGGGGGTTCCACTGTTCGTCATGCCTAACACCACCTAAAACACTACAGTTTTAAAATCAGTGTAAACCACAGCTTCTTGAGGCTTATTGTTTTAACACAAACTTCACCACCACAATACTAAAAAAAAAACCCATCAAATTATATAATAAGATTTTTGTCCATTTTGCTTTTCATTTTAGGTAATTGATGCAAGTAAAAGTTTGGTGAACATGATGGCTACCAAAATTGAGATTGTGTTGAAGAAGGCAGAACCAATGTCATGGGCCCGACTAGATCTTCCTCCTGTAGCTCCTCCAAAGAAAAACGAAGAGGAAAAGGATGTTGACAGTGAGGATGATTGTGATGATTAAAATAAGAGACTGTAAGAGAACTATCATTCTCTGAATAGAAGTGGGAATCATTTTCTCTGGTTCTAAGATTTGATACATAATGAAGCATGAATGTGTTATGTAAATTCTGATAGCTATTCATGTTTGTCCAGGATAATAGATTTATTGTACAGGGCATGTTTAGAGGGCTATTCTAAACTTTAACTTTCACTCAAGGAACCCAGTTACTCTAATATAATATTTTGATTCAAACCAGAATGAGTGCAGTCCTAGTAAATGGATGATTTTACATTTCACTTTTTGTTTTTGTGTCATTGCAAATAGCTGTTGAAGCTGCGTTCATTAATAATTGTTTATCCAGAGTAAGACTTCATACTTACTGTGATGTCAAGGTGAAAAGTGCACATTTTCTAACTTAATATGGAGGTTCATTCTCTTTGGTTCAGTACATTCTTTAAAATATCTTATGTTCAGCAGAATGAAACTCATAGGGTAACAACTTGAGTAATGGAAAATTTAAAGGCAGTTAATGTATAGCACTCTATTCCACCTTCAATACCAAGGTGAGACACTTAAGCAAGGCAATGCACCCCTAACTGTTCCTCAGGTGCAGCAACAAAAATGGCTATTGTTACACTACTCACTGCTGTGCATGTGCACTTGGATGGGCTAAACGCAGAGCACAGATTCCCAAAAAGTATGGCACATCATATTTGGTCGCACGTCATATAACTTAACATCAGTGTTGAATTTCACTATCCTGAAATGATTTTAAAGTCTATTTTCAGGAATTTAGACTGGTAATGTACACCAAAAGCCATCTTTACACTAACGATGGCACAAAACCAGTTTAAAAATACAAATCAACAAACAGGCCATTTGTGATGTGTCTCATCACTTTGAGGTTACTCTGGTGTATTCAAGTCTTAGACTGCACAAGCATTGCCATGTTAAATTATTTTGTACATATTTTAACATCCACCCTGCTCTGAAATCTGAACACAAGAAACAGGCCAAAATATACTGGGAAAAAAAATACTTATTCAGTTGAAGCTTTTTATACTTGTATCATTTATATATATATATATTATATATATATATATATATATATATATATATATATATATATATATATAAAATAAAAATAAATCAATATTTTAAGTTTGGCAAGTTCAAAGTGCATTTGCATACAAAAGTATTACAATAAGTTTTGACAAGAAACCTCTGCCTCCTAACAATCACTTGACACACCAACCTCACTGAAATACTTCTCAGTAAGAGTTTGATCCAGCCCTCCCACTTCCTCCCCACATCAACCTCCCCAAGTTTCTCAGCAGCCTGCAGTATGCACACAGTTAATATTTTAACACATCTCTCATAACACAAAGCACAAGGAGTTGCAGTGCGGTTTTTACATGCATGTATTCTCTTTGAAACCACATAGTGGACTCACCAAGAACATGTTATTTGGATGACCAGGACAGGCTTAGTGTCTTTAACTTGAAGCTAGCTAAAGATTACCTCTAAAGCACTGAACTTGACCAGATGAACAACTTGGTCCACAGTCCCACCATTTGAGTAGTTGGTCACTGCCCATACTGGCTGTGTTTTGAAGTCACCCTGCAAAACAGTTTGAAGAGATGGAAAATGAGTGTCCCAAAGTGACATATTTCCTTGGCAAACAAACACAACAAAGTGGGTAGACTTTGAGGATGCACTGGCCCATTTTGTCTTCAAAGTAGACAAGTTATGAACTTAAATTAGCTGCATTTACAAATTAGTAAAAAGATGCAAAATCAAAGACTGCTAGCAGTTATCGGAGTCAAATTATGATAAAACTGCAAACATTAGAAACAGTCAGAAATTCTTGCACAAGACCAAATTCAGTATAGCCATTTGCTTAAACACTTTTCCATATAATTACCTCAAAAGATTTAACAGAGCATGTTACGGTATACTTCTGCCAACTGGAAATGCAACTACATTTCAAGAAGCCCCAGGAGGGTCTGCTTGCATAATTGGCCTCATTTTATGCCCAGCTTTAGGAGAAGCAAGCAATCAAGCAGAAGCCAGGACATTTTATAGGCAACTGTGTGGGCAGATGATACTCAACATGCACACAAAGCATCAATTATGACATACATTACTTAGATCCACTAGAGGAGCCAATAATCCACACAAGCTGTTGGATCTGATGACAGGGTCAAGCTGCAATGTTGGACACAGCCCAAGCTGCCTCCTTCTGAACACTGGACTTAAGGTGTAACAGATGAGGTAAGGCCGTCTACACACCTGCATCAATGGCCGCTTGTGTCTGCAGGTCTGAGCCATTCACAATATTCCCAATCGAATGTAAGGCTGGTGTCTAGAGCATATAGCAAAATAGATCAAAACACTAGAGTACGTACCACCACAAAGGGAAACCAGGGAAGGGATTTGTTCCTACAAAGGTTTGACTGGGTCCATGCAAGATTGCAAAAGGTATCTCTCCTGCAAAAACATTTTGTGGATTACATTATGCATTTACACTTGCAACTCCATGGGTGTAGGGTGTCTAGAAGAAACTCACTGGAGCATCTGGCATGAGTCGTGCCAACAGAGCAGGGATGACACCTCAGTCATTCAGGACATCTTGATATGAGGGACTATCACCTAAAAAGCGAGAAAGAACATCTTGGCAAATGGTTTTTGAATCTTCAGAAAAATCCAACCTGAACCTTCATCCTCTGTTCCTCTCAGAACATTCAAGAATCCTAGTTTCACCAAACATTAGAGTACAAGTGCTATATTCTTTTAGAATTCAGAAAATACCATGAAGTTCAAAGTATCCTCACCTGCAATGTTGCCTGAAGCCCAGACAGCCTGTCCAATGATGTTAAGCATTGGTGGAGCCAGCAGGGTAATGAAGGCTGGCACCACACTGTGCTCTACTACCTGCTGTGTGCCAGGACAGGAGGTGCCAGATGCAACATAGGTGAGAGACCAGGCAGCCTCAAACTGCAGCGTGGGGTCATCATGCCTTCCTAGAAATATCACAAAGCGAGTCAGAAGACCTGCTTCTACGATCTCCTTCAGGGGAGGGTTGCTCTACCGAGAAATGTTTTGAGATCACTGATGAAGTTAAGACGACCTTGTCTCTGCTTCTCTGGGCAGTCACTGTCCACATTTGCATAAATTTCTTGAATCGTTGCAGATATGACCTTACAATAAAAACTGAGTTTCAAGAGTATTGTATACATGCGAGTTCTAATTAAAGGTTTAACTAGCAAACACCTGTTAGTTTTCACTGTTATACTCTGGTGACAGAGGCTCCTCATCTCCCACGGGAGGATACATTTCTCTTCAAAATACTTTCAACCCTTTGAGCTTTTCTAAGCTTAACACACTCAGCAATTCTACAATCACGCATTTTCTGCAAGCATAGATGGGGTACAAAGAAATCAAGAGATTTTGAAGAATGGACCGTTGGGGGGGGGGGGGGGGGGTATAGAATGGATGCACAGATCACTGTAGGCTCCTTGCCATTATTTTTTTAACTTGGACATGCGTTTATCAGACAGATTTTCAGTAGGCATTTTGACACTCAATGGACTAGCCAAAGACCAATAAATTCTAACAAACTTATACAAGAAGTTTTTTTTAGCTTAAACGTTACAATAGCTGATAAAAAATAACTGAAAGGTGAAGTTAGTACAAAAACAGATCTCTCAATTTTCAGACTATACTGCAATTGCAAGTGATTAATTGCAAGGGCATTAAATAGACCAGCACAATTAGAATCCGGTGATAGTAATCCTGTAGCCTTACTGCACAACAGATCAAAGGATTTGCACTTTGTTTGGTGTAAAAAGATATATGTCATATATTTTGGATCACACATCTACAGTATAATAACGAAGATAAGTGATAACCAGCCAATGCCACTACCTGAATAAAATATGACTTTAATTTTTTTTTTTATGTGCTCTATAAAATAAAAAAGTATGTTCTTGCCATCTAGAGGCCAATAGTGATAAAGTAACATGTAGAGGAGCTGCATATGCCTCTATGGCTGTCCTTTCTAATATATGTCCTACATGACCTTGCAAATTAATTGTATTGTATACACTTATATATAAACATATATATAAAAAGTATTCATAAAAGATACAAGACATTTCATAAAAAGTACATAAAATATGCAGATTATTTATATAAAATGTACACAAAAAAATATATATTTCAAAAATATTTATATAACTTACATATTATTAACAATACATGTTTGATAACACAAGTATTCACAACCAAAAAAGAAAAAAAAAAAAAGATTTGTAAGCAGTATATTTTTTACCATTAAATATATTGTTATGTGGTCTATATTGTTATCTATAGCAGTAATTCCTGATAACAGGTACAAATTAATATGTAAAAATTTGGTTACACTTGTAGTAAAATACAGAGGTAGATGTTTAAGTTTTTTCTATTTATTTCTCTCTTCTTTACACCAAAACAATGTCAGATAGACTGGGCACAATCCTGAAACTTTCAATGCTTCCTCTTTAAAAGGAGTTAGTCTGTAAATTTGTTTTTCATTTACAGTATAATCAACTTTTGGTTTAAAAGGGAATCACTTTAATAGGTTAATTATTTTTATTCAGTGATATTAATAATAAAACTACATGTACTTTATGAGCTATTTCTGGTTTGCTGTTGATGTAGGGGTACGTGACACTAAATGTAAAACAAAAAGGTGAGAAATAGCACTAATCTGTAATAAAGAATCTAATATTCTGAGTTACCAGATGATGGCGCTGTGCCCCTATGACTAGACGTAAGTTGTCAGAAAGTTTGAATCTGCGCTGTTACTATCACTGAATGAAATACTTAAGGGAACATAATTCTGATTTTTGAATTCTGACCGTTTTACAGTCAGTGAAATACCAGATTGTCGAGCCTTTACAACTTTTTTCATTCGGACCTTTAATTAAAAAAAATATTTATCTCAACCAATCAGTTGAGTTGTTCAGAAAAAGGTAAACCTTACAACACAGGGCGGGTACTCCAATAAAAAAGAAATAACCTTGTAACGTTAGTTTTTAAAACATAACCTTAGAGGTTTATGTTCACAAAAACGTCTAATAATCAACGTCTAATGATCAACGTTATTATTTAAATTATATATAGAGAGAGTGAGATTTAGTCCTTTCTGTTACTTTTCTTTTAAGAGTAACAGATTACCTCGGTATTGTTTCATCGACGTCATGAACTGCGAGAACGAGATGTAAATATAAAAAAAAAAAAGAAAAGAAAAAAAGTCACGTGACGCGCGCGAGAATTGTCGCTGAAGTGAACGCGCATCGCAAGTGCACCAACACACAGAGACACTTCTGTTGTGAGAGCAGGAGTAATGGAACAAATTAACAACCGAACGGTAAGTTGTGTTATCATTGCTGTTTCTATTATTATTAACGATGGTATTTAACACTTTTTGAAGTCTAATGCCTCGTGCTTAAATTCAAAGTCATGTTTTTGTTGATTTGTACGGTCGTATGCTTCATTTTTCCAGTTCCTATGTATGTGTTATGGCGATAAGTGAAGAGGTTATTTCGCCACATTATTGCCATTCATTGATTCAAATTCACTGGTTTGTGTTTGCCGCTCCAGACTGTATTTCAGCACCACGGAGAGCTCAGAAGACAGCGAATGCTTCAAACTAATTCACATCTTGCTTAAATTAACAATCACATAGATCAAATAATGTACAACTGCTAAGAAAAGAACAACATCAACCATATAGCACGTGTCTATGCGCTATGTATTTCTCTGTTATGTTAAATAACTGTTGGTGGTTTTTCACGGATCCATCTAAAAAATTCATTTTACAAGTTTGTCCAACAATTTTGTGTTAGAAAAATACGGAGTTTTCTTCCTAGTTGGAAAACTGAATATATGTACGTCAACTGTTTAAAAAATTTATCATAGCTCTTTTTAAGTCAGAGCAAAACCAATCAATGGAGAAACATAAATAGTGTGTCTATGTATTAATACAAACTCTGCATTTTGAGCATAAAGGTGAGTATGAAGGATCAATCTTATTAAATATACATGGGGTTCTGTCTTCATACAGTGGGTTTCTATCAGTCAATTGCATCTGAAAGTAGTATAAATTATGGATAGACATCAATAACAATCCCCAAATCCCTCTCCCATGTTTTCTTGGCTTGCAATGATTTCCCCAAGTGATCTGTAAAAGTGTAAGTTATAGCCCTCAGACCCTGTAAACTGAAGGAAACAGCACAATATGTTTTATGATATAATTTTATTATATTTTATGATATAATGGCTCTTACTTGTGGAATTTTTTGTATTTATCTCTCTAAACTGATTTTAAAGAAATTAATAATTCATTTACATTAATGAAAGGAGGTTAAAGAGGCCATGTAAATATTCAGTGGCTGCAAATCTGCATCATATCATTATATTCCAGGTCTCTGTGTTGTGCAGAATCTCTGATGTTTTGATTCTGAATGAATACAGAAATCAGAATCAATACATATTTTTAGATTTACATGCTCTCTGTTTCTAACAGGTCATTGTTAATGAGGCATCTCCTTACTGAGATCTACGAAGCACAAGAACTTCTTCATGTGCATTTCAACTTTGTTTTCCTCCTGATCTCGAGATATTTCGAGGAAGGCAGAAAAATCCTCAGGCTTTAGAATAAGACGTTGCCCTGGCGACAGCTCATCCTTATCACGACTCTCACAAATATGCACCTCTGTGATTCAGTGGGAGGTTGATGATCTCCAAGGATATTGTTCTGAAGATTTCTGCTTCTTGTGACTCTTTCAGATGCCCCGAGGAACCTACCAGTATTTGACACTCTGATCTGAGGGGGTCGAGGAAATGGGGATTTTACATTTTCTGGTGTTTGTGCTGCTCGGAGACAGATTGGGTCCTACACGTTCGGACATTTTAGCGAAGGCCCAGGCCAGCGAGCGACGTGTCTTGGCACACATTCCCGGTGACATCATTATCGGGGCTCTTTTCTCTGTCCATCATCAGCCACCAGCCGATAAGGTTCACGAACGCAAGTGCGGTGCTGTACGTGAGCAGTATGGCATTCAGCGGGTGGAGGCCATGATGCATACCTTGGACCGCATCAACGCGGACCCGCACATCCTACCCAACGTCACACTGGGCTGCGAGATCAGAGACTCCTGCTGGCATTCAGCTGTGGCGCTGGAGCAGAGCATCGAGTTCATCCGTGACACTCTAGTCTCAGCCGAGGAGGAAGAAGGCATGTCTAAGTGTTCAACTGAAGATGGAGTGACTCCCATGAAAGGGAAGAAGCCCATTGTGGGGCTGATCGGGCCCGGATCCAGTTCTGTGGCCATCCAGGTTCAGAATCTCCTTCAGCTCTTCAACATTCCCCAGATTGCATATTCGGCAACCAGTATGGATCTCAGCGATAAGTCTTTGTACAAGTACTTTATGAGGGTGGTGCCCTCTGACGCCCAGCAGGCCAGAGCGATGGTGGACATTGTCAAAAGATACAACTGGACCTACGTATCTGCCATTCACACTGAAGGTATCTGTTTTCTCCACACAAGGAAACATATTTCATTCATGGTTATTATGAGATTTTTTTTTTTTACAGTTAGTAGAGAAAAGTTTAGTAAAAGAACAAAATCTTCCATGAAACTCATTATCATTCTTTTCTTTTGAGCAGAATTCTTTTTTTTTCTTCTTCTCATTAGTATTTCACAAAAGTCTTCCAGTGAGAAAAGCCGATCTCCACAAGCACATAACACTATTTTTAAAGTGGTAAATATTCCACGTTCTCAAAGTGAGGGATTTTCCAGAGGGATTTTATTAGGTGATAATGTATCATTCTGTCTGTAGCGGTTCACCTTTATCTTGGCCTAAACAGTGAAATCTCTTTATTATTCATAGAGGGAAATGTCAAACTTTTGAAGGAGTCCTCATAAAGAGTTTACGTCTCTGATGCAGTATATGCCACGTGTAGTCAAGATGCCATCTGCTAATCATTTTTTTGTACTTGTTTATTAAATTACACTTGGTGACAAAAAATGTAACACCATTTAAACTGCATTAAGTCAGACTTTATATCTAGAATGTGCATAGCAATGTTATTTTAGTACCACTGAGATATTATTATTGTTCTTATTAGTATGTAAGGTTTTTATATTTCTCTTTTTTTTTCGTTTTAGCGGTTGTGCTGTGTTTTTGTTATTTAGTTTTAAAAACATTTAAATATATAGTTTTTATTTCAGTTTTAGTTATTTTGTTATATCAATATATTTTGCCCACCCCAGTTTTCACCCACATACAGAACAAGGACCTGTGAAATACTCCATGTTGATTCATCTACTTGCATATTCTGTAGCTCTATTTGCATCATATCATGATTTGACATTTGACATTTGTGTGCTCATTTGTGAGCTCTATCGATAAAAAAAAGCCAAATGCTTGTAATCACATTTGATTTGACATGGGTTTAACCAGCTTCTCAATCAACATGCTAAACACCAATGGAGAAAAGAGTTTTTGCCTAGTTATGAAAATTGCCAGTGAAATTGCTAAAGAAGAATGTTAAAGGGATAGTTCACTCAAAAATGTAAAATCTGTGTTTAATTACTCACCCTCATGTCATCCGAGAGCTCTCTGACCCTCCCATAGACAGCAAGGCTCCTCGCATGATCAACATCTAGAAACGTAGCAAAGAGATCAGTAAAATAACAAACGTTTCCTTTCAAACAAAGACCATTCAGATGATGTGTCAAGCAGCATCATACCTTTCTGCAGATTTGTCTGTCTATTGTTTCATCATGTTCAAGAGTGTCTTTGATGTTTGAAATCACCCCCATGATGCTTTGCATACAGCATACACAGAGTGAATGGTTAATAGACATACTCTGTTGCTGCTGTGCTTTTGTTCTGGCCTTTTTTGGCCTCATGACAGACCATAGATCAAACAGAAATCATTGGCTTAAAGGCAAGCATGATGATCATTTACATCTTTAGCTCTGTTTTCAGTGTCTGTTAATGAATTTTCCCGTTTGAGTGAACACACTGTTTAAAGATTGTCGCTTGTGTAGCGTCTGTCTCTCTGTAGGAGCAAAAGAGACAGTCGAGGTCATCAAAAGTTCTCCGTTATTATGTGCAGAGGTCATTTTACCCACATTTGTTATTGCTTCTTGTGACCGACCTATTAAATTGAATTGGAAGTGCACTTCTCAAATCACAGAGATTAAGAATGATATGCATTTGATAGTCAAATTTTTGCATAGGATATGCTCTTAGATTTGATTAATTACCCCTTGATTATTTACACAATGTCAATAAAAAAACAAAATCAACATCAAAAGTGATCAGAACAATAATAAATGGAGGGTGATGTCATAAATTTGCATCTGTTAGTTAACAGATTATAAAATAATATTCAAAGTTAGACAACTGTTACAAAACAATATTTAAAGTAGTTTAAGTGTTACAGTAATACTACAGTAATACAGTAATCACATTTTATCTGGCTAGGATTTCTTATGCTTACCAATGCTGCATTTGTTTGGTTAAAAAAAAACTGTAAAAACAGTAATAGTATAAAATTTGATTTGAATTTAAAGTAAATGTTTTATTTTTTTATATATTTTCAGCACCATTACCTCACTCTTTATTGTCACGTGATCTTTCAGAAATCATTTTAATAATATACAGTCGTATAAATTATTAAAATATTGAGACTATATGATGGATACATGAAAATGCACTGCATACCAGGAATGATCAATATCGATATCAATATCTGCTGCATTTTTGGTGACGGGGTGTCAATGACCTTACAGTTAACAAATAATCTCTTCCCAATTTAAACCTGCAACCTCTGTTTAAATCCTCATAATCTCGGGTGTAATTAAGATATCAGGCATTGATTTGGAAAAACGTGAAAGTAGAAATGAAGGTGAAATGAATATGAAATGAAGGTGTTTGTTTCTTCTTTATCGAGACAACACATCTTTGCAATTGTAGAAATGAATGTGAAATGAAGGTGTTTGTTTGTTCTTTATCAAGACAAGACATCTTTGCAATTGTGTCAAATCCGTACCTCATGAAATGTGTGAAGGCTGGGAACATTCCTCACACAAAAGTAGGTGACCTGATTTTTATGTAAATTGGGGGAGTTTACCCCTGACGCTTTGTGAAAAAGGGGCACCATGGCCTGTTTTTCATTAGTTTTTCTAAGCATGAAAAAGTGAAATCTATCTTTATTTTTTACTGAATGTATCCAAGAAGCAAAGCACAGAACATGGACACTTTTATGGAATATAAAAAAATCCAATATAAAAAATCTAGAACAAGGATAAAAAAGTGCTACAGAATTAAAGCCTTATCGAACAGATAGGTTTTTAATTTAGACTAAATGGCCACAGGTGAAGCCATTCTATTAAAAAGTACAGGGTCATTTCATGATAAATCAAAATTTGCTTGAAATTAGTGTTCAATCTCCTATAACGGATGTTTAACTACTTTTATAAATCAGTCAAAATCATTCAATCTCCCAATCTTCAGGGAACTACGGTGAGAGTGGAATGGAGGCTTTCAAAGACATGGCAGCGAAGGAGGGCATCTGTATCGCTCACTCTGACAAGATCTACAGCAATGCTGGAGAACAGAGTTTTGACCGTCTTCTCGATAAGCTCAGGAGCCACCTGCCCAAAGCTCGAGTGGTGGCGTGCTTCTGCGAGGGCATGACCGTTCGTGGCATCCTCATGGCCATGAGACGGGCGCCGCCTAGTTGGAGAGTTTCTGTTGGTTGGCAGGTAAGTTACCCAAAAACATGGACTCTATGCACATGGATTTATATTATTGCTGGACATTTCTTATATATAAAAAAAAAAAAATCCTGAAATTGTGCCTGTGAGCTGTGGCAAGCACTTTAGGCAGGTTTAGAAAACAACAAATCTTGTTTTGTTTCTCTCTCTCTCTCTCTCTCTCTCTCAAAGTGTAAGTGTTGTAAGCTTACTGTACATCTATAACACTTGCTTCTGCAGAAAAAAACAACAACTATGCAGCATACTTGGGAATTATTTTAGAGGAGACAGAATTGCCACATTTTACTCCAGTGACCAGTTCTCAAGAGTATAATTTGTTTTGTGTATATATTTTTATTTTATTTATTTTATATTCTGTTTAGATGCATATACCATAGACTAATGACTATTCAATTAATATATGTGTATTATAATGCTACATGTACTGCGTTAGGCTAACCAAGACTTGTCATTTGCACTTACATATTGTTGCTCTTTTGTTAGTTTTTATTGCTTCAGTTGTCCTCATTTGTAAGTCGCTTTGGATAAAGCTTCTGCTAAATGACTAATTAATTGTATTAGTAAATGATACTAAAAATAACATTTATCACTATCACTAAATGTAATATTTTTCTATGCAGTTTCCCGCTGTCGTTAAAGGTATTAGGTAGGATTAAGGATGTAGAACATGGTCATGCAGAATATGTGCTTTATAAGTATTAATAAACAGCAAATATGTTGATAATAGGTATGCTAATAAGCAACTAGTTTAATTAATCATTTGTATAAAATGATGCACATATGAGAACTTACCCTGACCACATATTAAGAACCTTAAGGTAAACTTACACTGTATTTGTGTTTGGGCTTTTGATTCAAACATTATTGAGGTGAGTTGTACCTCATAGTGTGACAACCACCCATGTCTTCTGTATCTTTTTACTGCATGTTATCTTGTGTTCAATTAGTGTTAAGAGAGAGGGCCACATCATCAGCCAATTCTGTAGCCATTTCAAAGATCCCATTTGAATGTCCACCCACGCCTGTTGATCATCATCTGCATCTCTTTGCTTGCATGTGTGTGTGAGAGCGAGACAAAATCAGGATGGATCAAAACATGGAAGCAAGGCTCATCTTTCTGTCTGTTATCACTACGAATGTTGCCATCACCATCATTGTCATCACCATCACAGTCATCCACTGCTGAAGCCAGGTATGTGATCTATGTTCATTTCAGTGATAGGCACTTGATTCTGTAATGCTAGATCGGATTTTACAGATGGTAAAATAGAAATGGTCTCTTAAACACTCTTACACGCATCAACTTTACCATTTGCTACTCCTCCCATCTAAGAAAGACATCAGAAAAGCGTCAGCTGTTTGTGAAAATTGACTAATTCACCATTCAATGACTGACAAAAAGATAATTGTATATGACACATCCTGAGAGAATAATATTTGAAGAGTTGGATTTGGCATCAGCATCTTGAAAAATATGCACGTGCTATTCATAGTGTCAAATGAAGAAAGAAATGATTCTTCCCATTTTTAATCTCCTGGAGTCTGGCATCTAAATTATCTATTTTTATCTTTACCCCCGATTCAGTTCTGGCTGTTCCATTAATAAATCGCTTGTGGATATTACAGACTGAGATAATGTATTATGTCTTTGAGATATTAAACTAAGAATAATCCCTCCAATTTCTGCTTCTGTTCAGGAGCAGGAGATGTTCGCTCATTGGTGGACGCGAGGACTGTTTTATAAACTCAGATCTGAAGTTTGTAATTTTTGTAAAGTTAAAATTCTTTCTCTTATATGAGTTTTATTTACAGAGACAAACATATGGCAAATAAATAGCATTTGTTGGTGTAAATCTGATATTATTTTCTGTGCTTAATACAGCAGCTTCCATGTGTGTGTCATTCCTCTGTGGGCTAACTGTTAACAGATTAAAACTGTGATTTGTGTAGATTCCAAAACATGAAACGCCCACACTGATGTATAAAGCATAAAAACTTTTTTTTGTGAGGTTTTGATTTTTATCCATTGCAATTTATGAAGTGCACTCTTTAAATGATTTTTGGGGTATTTTTCCAGTGCCCAAACGAACTTCATTATTTTGAGATCAGCTCTATTAAATGAGATGACATTAAACTGCGTGCATCTGGAAAATCTTTGTTTTGGTGAAGTTTTACAGGCTTGTTGATTTGCTCTGTGGTAGGGGCCTATATTTTGCTTATTTATGTAGTTTCTGAATATTTGAAGAGGATCTATTTCAGAAAATGGTGTCATGGTCTTTATTCTGGGCCTCTGGGCATTCCACACAGCCTGGATGTGCTGAGAGAAGATGCCATGTTTATGGGGGTGCCAGTGTGTGTGTGTGTGTGTGTGTGTTTGTGCGTGGGTGAGGAGTATTTGTGTGTGCATGAGTGGATGACCGAGTTTGTGTGTGTGTGTGTGTGTGTGTGCTTGCTTGATGAGGTGTCAGACACCAGCTCCAGGGAAGGTAGCCGAATGTTGTTTTTATTTTTTTATTTTTTTGGTCCAGTGAGAATATGGCCACTGTGTCTCTGTTCCATTTTCTTGATCTCTATGTGGCTAAAAGTGATAGAGTGTCTCATTTTTTTTTTTTTTTTAATCTAAGTACTTTCTTCTGATTTATAATATATTTTATTTAAACTTTCAAATGCCAAAATATATTACAAAATGTACCTCAAGGGGTTTCTGTTTTTTTTTTTTTTTTTCTTAAAAGGTTGCACAGCCAGTGGTTGTTTTGTAAGCAAACATCAAGGCATTGAATTTCAGGGTTTTTTAATCTTACATTAGCAAACACAATTGGCAATGTTTATAGATTTTGACATATATTTACATTGAAAAAAAATCTATATAGGAATTATTTTCTTTTTTTTTTCTTTTTTGCCATGCGTTACTGCAGTAAAAGTTGCTCCTTATAAAAAATATTGTTACCAACGGTTGTTTGTCAACATCCACTCTCAGCAGCCTATTCACAGCCATGGAAACAGTGATGTGCAGGCTCCTCTGTCTCTGAACGACTTTCAATTATTTACTAATGAGAAGTTTGCAGACTGTGGCCAGCCATCTGTCTCTACTAGTGAGTGTGAGGACAGTATTGTATTGTGTTGTATTATGTGTCACAATGTTTATCAGTGAAGTGTGCACAAGAGCTGATCCATTGCTGATGAGGGCTGATCTGACTCCCCCCACCAGGAATGGATAAAAATGTAACTTAATTTAATTGTCATTTTTACCTGCAGCTTCTTTGCAGTGTTTGTTGTGTGTAAATATTATTCAGCTTCCCACATAAACGAAAGCGCGAGTTATTCCTCTGTGGGCTAATTGTTAACAGGTTAAAACTGTGATGCGTGTCGATTCTAAAATGTGAAACGCCCACACACACATTTTTTTGTGAAAATGTAATAACAATGCATATTAACTTTTATTTTTAATTATCACTTAATCCAGATTAACTGCAGATTTCTCTGATATAACATTAGGAAGATCAGGGCCTTTCTTTCTGAACATGCTACACAACTCGTCTTTAATGAGCCAAACTAAAAAGCTATTTCTATTCTATCTATTTGTTTTCTTGTTATTTTGTTAAAAAACAAAAACACAAAAACAAACAAACGACAACAACAAAATTAACCCTCTGAGTTATTCATTGTTTTTCTATTCTATCTACTTGTTTTCTTTTACATTTTTCTGAATTTTTTTATTTGACCCTCTAACACTAGCTCTGTATATTATCTCTTTTGTCAATTATTTTTATTTATAATAAAAAATCTGGCTATGTGTGCATTAGACTAACTGTGTCACAATACTTATATTGTTGCTGTTTTGTTGGTTTGTTGCAACATATTTGTTTCAATGTTTATTCATGTTTGTTAACAGTTTATGAAATTACAACTGTTCATTGTTAGTTGATGTTAGCTAATGTTCCATTAAATAATTTTAACAGGTACAACTTCTTTGATTTTAATAGTAAATGAAAGAATTAACCTTGACTAAGTTTTAACTTAATATTTAACTATTATAACAGCTGAAACTTATTTTGTAAAGTGTTACCAAAAAAAAAAAAAAAAAAAAAAAAAAAAATATATATATATATATATATATATATATATATATATATATATATATATATATATATATATATATTCCATTAACATCTTTGAGTGCCGAGTCCGACACCAGTAAATTACTGAATCAGTATTTTGAAATGATTCATTCAAACTAACAATCTGCACATTTTTAAATAAGATGTACTGATAAAATATCTCTCTTTTAGTGCTCTCATACAAAGAACAAGCGATAAATGTCCTACTTGTTGGTTAATATAGGCACCAAAATAATATCAAATGCATATAGCAAATATTCCCCTTACCGTAATTTTGCAATATGTTTTAATGTGCTGCAGAATACTGTCAGACATCTTTTTTTAAAGGCAGCGGCGCCTTTGCTTTGGCATTTTTGTCTTTTTTTGTTTTCCTGCAGCAGCAGTGGGCAGAATGAGGCTGACCTGCTGGGGTCAGTGTGTGGGTTTACTGAGCTGAGCTCTTTTCCATGAGATGATTCAAGCTGCTACTAACATGCTCCTTCTATGCTATTGCTTTTGCCTCCAAGGACAAGTTATGAAAGCCTCTCCTCACCTACCATGAGAACAAAAATGATACCTCCCACACACTGCTGAGTTGTGTAACATTTAGCGCTATGAGTTTAGGAAGTGTTCGAGAACATATAGATGGAGTGGACGCTGTAGTTTATTTTTTTGTGTTTGTATGAAAAAGGTATTAAGGAGACGTCAAGACTCGTCTGTTGTCAACCAAAGATATCTTTGATGCTTAATTGCGAAGCCTTGTAGCACAAACATCTCATGGCGAGGTTTATCACGAGTCTGTCACTGTACTGTCGATTTGAAATACTGGCCAGCTGTGTCCTCAAGACCTAATTCTTAGAGGAACCTGGTCATAACTACTGGGTTTTGCCTGTTATGTGGGTCAGTTTGGACTGGGAGGCTCCCTGACTGTCTCTCAAGTGAGTTTGTTCTATTAAAAAAAGCTATTCATTATTCACTTGTCTCTTGCACCCTTTGCAGCGATGGTTGGGCAGACCGCTATGATGTCACTGACGGCTTCCAGAGGGAGGCAGCGGGGGGAATTACTATCAAGCTGCAGTCTGCTTACGTCACGTGGTTTGATGATTACTATCTGAACCTGCAGCCGGATACGAACCTCCGGGATCCCTGGTTCCCTGAGTTCTGGCAGCACCGCTTCCAGTGCCGGCTGAAGGGGTATCCTCAAGAGAGCACCAAATACAACAAGACCTGCACCAGTGAGTGCAAGATGATCTCACATGATCTCCCATGTCACCCACAGCTTACACGAGTTTAGGGCAGTTTATCCGGATGTCCGTCTTTTCATCTGTTCATGTTTACATTCATTTGTTCTTCCAATACTTTGTCTCTTTTTTTATCCATCCATCCATTGGTCAGTCTTTAATTCCATCATTCAGTCTATTTATTCATCCAAATGTCTTTCATACCATCAATTTATCTGTTCATTCAGGTACTCATAATTCATCTTGCCATCCATTTGTCTTTCCACTTCTTCATCTATTTGTCCATCTCCCCATTTATTGAACCATCTAATAATGTATCTATAAATCAACAAAAATGTAATCAAAAGAATTGCATAATATCAGAGAATAGCCCCTAAATGAGGATAAAAACATTACTGCAGCAGATGATAGCACTGAATAGATAACACAGAAAAAGGCTTAAAAGGAACTCAATATATTGTTTGTTCTGTTGCTTGTTTTTACTACACATCTCATAGAGAAAGAGTCGCTCCGACACCAGTATGCTCAGGACACGAAGATGGGCTTTGTGATCAATGCCATCTACTCAATGGCTTACGGACTGCACGCCATGCAGAAGTCTCTGTGTCCCGGTTACGCCGGTCTGTGTGAAGCCATGCGGCCGATTGATGGAGGTAAACTCTTAGAATTCCTCATGAGGACAAACTTCACTGGTGTCTCGGGAGAACTGGTGCTGTTTGATGAGAATGGAGACTCCCCGGGGAGGTAGGGTTCTTTCATATTCTGCTCCATACACAAGTCAGAATGTGCCTCTAAACTCCCTTTAAAAAGAATGAAAACAGTCTCGTTGATGTCATTGTGATTTTCAAAAATATCTTCCTTTAGACTGAATGACTAAATGAGCAAAACATGAATTACCCTGGGCTAACCGTTTCACGCCCGTAACAGTGAATGTGCGTGTGTTTTTCTAGGTATGAAATCATGAACTTCAAACAGATGAGTGAGGAGGACTATAGCTACATCCACGTGGGCAGCTGGGACAACAGGGGGCTGAAGATGGATGACGAGGAGATTTGGGCCAACAGCAGTGCCATCATCAGATCAGTGTGCAGTGATCCTTGTGAAAAAGCTCAGATAAAGGTGAAAAAAAGGAATCATTTTCAACATGGAATTAAGCTATTTTCTGTGAATGTGTGAGATTTCCGGTGCATTAGCTGCTGTAGGGAAGAAAAAAAAACTAGAAGAAAAATAAAGTTCGGTAAACAGTTTGCACTACAAACCAGTGTGTTCATAATTAAGATAATACATTAGTGGGTGACATTCAGCCAAGTACAGTGACCCATACTCAGAATTTGTGCTCTGCATTTAAACCCATCCGAAGTGCACACACACAGAGCAGTGAACACACACACACACACACACACACACGCGGAGCAGTGGGCAGCCATTTATGCTGCGGCGCCCGGGGAGCAGTTGGGGGTTTGATGCCTTGCTCAAGGGCACCTAAGTCATGTTATTGACAGCCCGGGATTCGAACCCTAGGGTTAGGAGTCAAACTCTCTAACCACTAGGTCACGACTTCCCCTTGTTGTGGTAATACACACCAGTTTGCAATATCAAACAGCAAAATAAGCTGTTCTGTACAACTAAAAATAGCTGAAAGCGGATGAAACCTGAAACCAGTCAAATGAAATTTACAAATGGTCACGCCAGCTCCTACGGGAAAAGGCCTTAAACCAAAAGTTTTGATAAAAACAGTTATCTCACACCGTGTATCTTAATGTGGAGAGATGTTTTCAAAGCAATCAGACATGCACATTTCTCATAGTGGATGATACATGTTTGAAAAAATCCCATTGATTTAGACTCGTACAGAAACCTAAGCCATAGTTAGAGAGCAGATTATCATATAAACTTGGAGGTAGGATGTTAAGCACAAACAACACCTTAGCAACCACATGGCAACCACTCAAAACACCTAAGTAACCACATAGCAATGCACTATAAACCACTTAGAAGATTGTAGCAACCGCATAGCAGTGCACTGCAACCACCCACAACACTTCTATATCTATATCTTACATACCGGTAACTTGACCTCTCTGTTCTGACCACCTCAGGTTATCCGTAAGGGTGAGGTGAGCTGCTGCTGGACCTGCACTCCATGTAAAGAAAACGAGTTTGTGTTTGATGAATACACCTGTCGTATGTGCGAGCTTGGATTCTGGCCTACAGATGACCTCACAGGTGAATTTACATCCACCTTCAGAGCAAAATGTAGTTCTTCTTGTAGTTCATCCAGAAGTCATAACCACTGTTTACCCATGGTTCTGAACTTCTTAGAGCAGCCACATACGCTTGTCATCTCATACAGCACTGTATGATATAAGTATCTGGGTCACTGAATAACATAGGAGACCCATTTATCTCTTAGAGCGTTATTTGAAAATCTGGACCATGGCAACTTAATGCCAAAAACAGAGATTTGGACTTGGCGGGGGTCCCCATCAGAATGTTCCAGAATTGCTGTCAAGCGTAAGCCCTGAAGCAGCAGTCTCTCAGCATGTAGTGCATTACTGAGAGCCAAGGCCACTCTGCTGTTCACGCAAGAGCCTTAATGCCAATTTTCGACATTTAGTAGCAGGTGGTTTTGAGTTTGACTACCTGCAAATCTTTTTTTATTTAGTAGTTTTTGGATTTTATTTTGGTGTTTACAGCATTTATGCACTGTACAAAGACTCAGAGATGGTGCAATTTTAGTCCCAACAGTTAAAATATCCAATCACCTTATTTAAGTTTAAATCATGCTAAAAACAGTTTTTTTTTTTTTCAATTATGTGCATATGCTAATACTCACATTGAAGAGCAAACAGTAACACTTTATAATAATCTCCAATATTTTAACATTAGTTAATGCATTAGATATCATGAAGTATCAATAAGCAACATTAGTAATATGATCTTACTAAATGTAAACATTACTCTAGATCAGGGTTTCCAAAATTGGGATTAATGAAAAGCTGACAAATCATGAAATAATTAAAATGGAGTTTAAAATGAATAATTTACTTTCTTATGTTCTGAATATAATTTGTTTTTCCTGCATGTCATATGACCTTTAACAATATCAGATTACTGTGAACATGCAAATATGTTACATTATTGAAATATTAACTTATCTCAGGGAGTACTTAAAGAAAATATCTGAGGTCAAAGGTGTTAGCCTAACAAAAAGTTTGGGAATCCCTGATCGAACTAATTTTTCTGATTGACGAATTGAAACTTATTTGTAAAATGTTAACATTTATACTTGAATATGAGCATTAATGCATGTGCTTTAGCTAGACCAGCCTCAAAAATTTATTTTTTAGTGCTCAAAAATCACAGCTTATGGTGCAGCTGGTATCATATTTTATTCCTGATTGAAACATATAACTGAAGTGTAATGTTGACAAACATTAACAGAGATTTCAAAGCATGATTAAAAATAGCTGTCCAGTGACATTACAAAAGATTGCTGCCAAGTACGCCCACTTACCCTAAAGGCACTTTGACAAAAGCCTTTGACCTCACTTTCCAGAGTAGCTCTTGGTGTTGCTAGTTTGTGAATCTGACCTGTAAAAACCAAACCTTCAGTGTCATCTGACCAGCCTCATTAAAAGCTCTCCAAATCAAGATTCAGCTTCATCCTCATTCACTGCCTGCTGATGCAAATTGCACATGCTAAATATATCAGCGCTTGTTGTCAGCCTCTAATGCATAATGCATGGCGCTTGGTTGAACGGATGGTTTTGTTTGTTTTTGTACATTTTCTTTTTGTATTTTTTTTTATAAGTTGCACAGTAATTCTGCATAATGATGGATGTTCTCTGTACGTGGGCACTATACAGAGTAGCTAAATTATGATAAATATTTTTGCACTGCACATAGATCTTAATGTGGTATGATTGCAACCCCTTAAGTGGAAACATTCCTGGGGCAACTCACAGTAATGCCTTATTTCTAGGGCTCTTGAGTGATTCAGTTTTTTAATCTGGTTAATTACATGATTAATGTAATTAATTGCAAATTAATCGCACATCAAATTTAACTGAGAATTTGTTTCTCCTAAAAATCATTTAAATTCATTTTAAATATTGAAATATGAAATTATATATAGGAGACTAAAAGCACCAATATTTATTTATTTTTTTTTAATGGGTTAGTCATTCAGGGACCCATCCAGTCTTTATGGATTGTGGATTCATTCAGTATTGAAACTGCTGTGTATTGCTGAAAAAATGCAAAACAGTTCTGCTATGGCTTTGTTTAGGGCTAATGCATTTGCTTTTGCAAAACTGAACAAAACAGACAATATTGTGTGTAAAGATATTTAAAGGGGTCATATGATGCTTTTTAAAAGATCATTATTTGGTGTAACAGAATATGCTGGCATGCATGCATAAAGCTTTGATTTTGTTTACAATGTGCAATATAACATGTGTTCATGTTTCGCGTGTAAAAAACACAGTATTTTTCACACAATTCACCTATCTGTATACCGTTTTTGTCACTGTCATAAAAACGGGCTGATGACTTCCTTGTCCTATGAAGTCCCTCCATCAAAAATACGTAACGGGTTCTGATTGGGCCAGCGGTACCTGTATTGTGATTCGACAGCAGCTGAGAGCAGGCTGCCCTCCTGGTAACATGATTGGGCTAGAACGCACATGCTGGAGATGTAGTTATAATCACAGGAGCTTTTTTACTGATGAGATGCGC
This sequence comes from Carassius auratus, assembly GCF_003368295.1. NCBI lineage: Eukaryota > Metazoa > Chordata > Actinopteri > Cypriniformes > Cyprinidae > Carassius > Carassius auratus. The sequence continues at coordinate 97,354 of NW_020528206.1, read as the reverse complement.
ATCAAAATCACATTCGTTTTTTTGCACAGCCCTAACATCTAGATAACAAAGCTAAACGGCATTGCTCTTTGTGTAATAAGTTAAAGAAACTGTTAAACGCACCAACTTAAATAATAAAATACACTTACCGGTTGTGGTTCATAAACAACACCTTCTCCAGACAAAGAGGGAACTGCTCCATCTTTCAAGAATAATCTTTGTGCAAATCCGGCATTAAACTGATTGAGATTGAGAAAGTTGTCCTCAGCAAGCTGTCCTCAGCAAAATGAGCTGCACATAGTTTTACATGTGGATTATAATTTTTGGGAACCGAGTTAAACATAAATTGTAACCATTGATCCCTAAGTACAGCGTCCCTGGGAAGCCCAAACAAAGATGATTGGACTCCAAGATAAAAAAAACTGCGTTTCAACGACACGGCGACAAAAACAAACAGCTCTTCCTTCTTCTCCGTCGGAGCGCAACAAGGCCACGCCCCCCTGTTTGTGAATTCATGTGGGTGGTGGTTAGTCAAAAATTCTGTTAAATATCTCGCTTGGCATTGAACTTTGAGCTTTAGAATTTTACAGACATTATTTATACTCTAACAACAACATTACACACTAACTAAAGTTTAAAACATGGGATCACGAAGAAGGGGACCTTTAAATGTTAAAAAAACATTATTTTTCAAATACTGTACATCATTGTAGGTCCTCTATGCCCCGCCTCTCTCAAAGTCATCTATTTCTACAAAGTCCCTCCTTCCAAGTCTGCTCTGATTAGCCAACTGACACAATGCATTGTGATTGGCTGAACACCGCACTTGTCAGAAATGTAACACCCCTTTTCATAATCACGAGCTTCATCTTTCAATATAGTTCAAGCGCGAATGAGGAACATGTGACGTGTGACGTGAAAGACACAGTTTATATGTGTTTGCAGTACACAAGCCATCTCTCTCTCTCTCTCTCTCTCTCTCTCTCTCTCTCTCTCTCTCTCTCTCTCTCTCTCTCTTTCTCAAACAGACACATACACATGCAAAACTCTGCATTTAAACACTCAATAGGAAATACTTAAACTAAATACTTAAACTAACAATAAAGCATACTTACAGTACCTGATTCAGAAGTGACAGATTGTCGTAGCAAAATCAGAATTACCTCCTCAAGTCAAGTAAAGTCCATCTAGCTCTGAGTAAACTTTGCAGTTTTTCGTTTGTTTTACTTTCGTTTGTTATTTTGTTGTCCTACATGTTGGATGTTTTTTGTATAACTGTCTACCACAGACACATGCTTCTGTCGTAGATCACTCTTAGGTTCACGAAACGGCATTGCTGTTCTGTTGTAAGTACTCTTAAAGATTACAAAATGCATCTACTTTCAGAAAGCCAAATAAATTGCTTTTGCTTTCGTCTAGATACACATATCATCTCCTGACATTGCTGATTCAACACTTACTGCGTTACCACACCTTTGCGTGAACATTTGGGCGGCATTACGCAAATATTTCCACATAGTGACATAGATATGTGGGGGCATGTTTGAATGAGCCGTTTTAGGGGGGCTTAGCAGAGTCTTAACTTTGATAAAGAATATCTCTTTGGATTTGAGACTTTAGTCTTTGCAACTTTACAGATCTTCTTTATGCGCCAAGAGCTTGTAACACTTCAAAGAGAAAGAAGAAATTGAAATCGCATCATATGACCCCTTAAAGGAAAAACATTCTTGCTTGTGTGATATTGCTAAACTACATAAAATGATATAAATATAAGACAAAAACCTATGTGGCCATTTTTGCCCTCATATCTTTTATTTTTGCGACTGTATTCTAATAGCCTACATCATGCAGTCAGTCGTCAACCTGCGTCATGTTCACCACATGATTAACAGCATGCAGTGTAAGATTACATAAAGGTCTGGGACAGGGTGTTGAATGCATTTATAATTGTAATTTTTTTTTTTTCATAATAAATCGCACACCAAATAAATGTGTTAAATCAACAGCCCTAGTTATTACATTAACCTCTTTTCAAATTCATGTTCCTCAGGCTGTGAGCCAATCCCGGTGCAGTTCCTTCTGTGGGGAGATCCTGAGCCGATCGCCGCTGTGGTCTTCGCTTGCCTCGGCCTGCTCGCCACCATCTTCGTCACTTTAGTCTTCATCAGGTTCCACGACACACCAGTGGTGAAGTCCTCCAGCAGAGAGCTGTGCTTCATCATCCTGGCTGGCATCTGTTTGGGGTACCTGTGTACGTTCTGCCTCATCGCCAAACCGCATGTGGCCTACTGTTACTTGCAGAGGTTAGGAATAGGGCTCTCGCCTGCCATGAGCTACTCAGCTCTGGTCACCAAAACCAATCGCATTGCTCGCATCCTTGCGGGCAGCAAGAAGAAGATCTGCACCAAGAAGCCTCGTTTCATGAGCGCCTGCGCCCAGCTGATCATCGCCTTCATCCTGATCTTGATTCAGCTGGGCATCATCGTAGCACTCTTCATCATGGAACCTCCGCAAGTGATCTACGACTATCCGTCCATACGCGAGGTGCACCTCATCTGTAACACTACCACGCTCGGAGTGGTGGCACCGTTGGGCTACAATGGGCTGCTCATCCTCAGCTGCACCTTTTATGCCTTTAAGACCCGCAACGTCCCCGCCAATTTCAATGAGGCCAAATATATCGCGTTCACCATGTACACCACCTGCATTATCTGGCTGGCTTTCGTGCCAATTTATTTCGGTTCAAACTACAAGATAATCACCATGTGTTTTTCTGTTAGTCTCAGTGCCACCACTGCGCTGTGCTGCATGTTTGTGCCCAAAGTCTACATCATGTTGGCCAAACCTGAGAGGAACGTACGCAGTGCTTTCACCACGTCGACGGTTGTTAGGATGCACGTGGGTGACGGGAAAGCTGCATCAGCCGCTAGCCGGTCTAGCAGCTTGGCTAACCTGTTCAGACGACGATGCTCTGGCACAGACACAGTCAGGTCAGTATGAGGGCAGTGTTATTTTAGTATGCTTTATATGCTTTTCTATTTGTATGATTTGTTTAATAATTTAAAATTAGCTGGTATTTTTATATTTTCAGTTTTAAAATTAATTAAACATTTTTGTTGTTTTCTCATATATAGTTGTCATTTTAATTCTCAATTCAATTAAATTAATTTAATTTATTTCCAGTTGTGCTTTAGCCTAAAACTTCTTTCAGTTAGTTGCTAAAGCGACATTTAGGTTTTCATCTAATATTTATTTTTAATTAATAATTGAATATATTAATATTTAATATATTTATATTTAATTTGATTTCGATATTTATTTATTTATTTATATTATAATATTTATTTTAATATTAATATTTTCTTTTTATATTGTATTTCAGCTTTTTTCTATTACCAAAATTATTTGGGTTTTAGTTAATGATACCTTGTATGAGATGTTACAAAAAATGATTGGTCATATTTTCAGAATTGAGATTGTTTTCTTCAGCTCTCTAAAGTTGAGGACTGACAACCATTTTTTTTTTTCTTACTTTTTCTTTTCTTTTTTTTCTTTTTTTATTCTTTGGTTTAATTGGATTCACACTGAATGAATTTAAGAATAATGACGCATGAAATATCAATTATTTTTAATGTCAGTTAAAAAAACATCTGTATTTTTTACCTCTTTATAATAAGATGATGTGCAGTCACTGCTCTCAATTGCAGAAGAAGCCGCTTCTGATGAAATAAATATATAAATAAATAAAGCTCACATTAAATCTGTTTATCTCTTCATAATGCCTGCCAAAGGTTTGCTTTTGAGGATGAAAATGAGTTTAGACTGAAAATGAATCAACTACTCAACTGAGCATATTTTAGAGCACATAAAAAAAGCCAGTATTCCCCTCGAAAGAGAAAAAAAGAGCCCCAACCAATTACCCTGTATGCCTGTGAATCATTCCTGGAGCAACTCCGGAGTTATGCACATTTGGGTCGATGGGTCCCCAGGTGCATTAGGAGAACTGAAGATTTCCTGTCTGACATACAGGATTGGATAAGGGTGGTAACTGCACTTGGAATGGGTGGATTTGGATGTCATATGGCAGGGTCCATTCTCTCTTGCCTTTAAGCTGTAGGGTTACACACTATCAAGGGCGTAGCAGCAGTAGGGGTAAGATCTCTCTTCACTGTTTTGAAAAAGGTGATTCTGTGGCCTGATTAAATCTATACTAAGTCCATGAATGCAGTCTAAATTGCTGTGTTGGAAAGGCAGATAGTTTCTCAATTGATATATACTGGCATCTTCTTTATAATCATTTACATGACAGTCAAGTCACTTACTATCATCACAGAGGCATTAAACCCTCTATTCATTATTTGTGTTACATAAAACCAGGGGTCACCAAAATCTGTCCTGGAGGGCTGGTGTTCTGCAGAGTTGAACTCCAAACCTAATCAAACACACCTAAACCAGCTAATAAAAGTCTTCCAGGCAGGTGTGTTTGATTAGAGTTGGAGATAAACTTTGTCATTTGTCATTAATCACTTACCCCCCCCCCCCCCCATAAAGTTCCAAACCCGTAAAGACTTAATTCGTCTTCGGAACACAATTTAAGGTATTTTGGATGAAAACCGGGAGTCCATCTGCCATCAGTGATTCAACCATAATGTTATGAAGCGACAAGAATACTTTTTGAACACAAAGAAAACAAAAATAACTACTTTATTCAACAATCTCCTCCGTTTCTCTCCACATCACTGTAGCGCCATTTTGGAGATTATGAGCTGAACGCAGGCAGCGTACACTCTTCTGTGTCAGCCTCACCACAAGGTACAAAAATGATTCTCGTCACTTCATAATGTTACAGTTGAATCACTGATGGACTATTCTGACATGTCTTTCATACTTTTCTGGACTTTGACAGTGTAACTTACTTGACAGTCTATGGGACAGTCATAAGTCTCCCGGTGTTCATCCAAAATATCTTACATTGTGTTCCAAAGACGAACAAAGCTTTTACAGGTTTGAAACAACATGGGGTTAAGTGATTACTGACAAATTTTTCATTTTGGGATTGAGTATCCCTTTAACATGTGTATTTATGTATAATTAATCAATCATATTTAATACAAAGTGCTGTTTTCTTTCAACAGTTCCAACGGCAAAACAGTAACCTGGGCACAGAATGAGAGAAGTTACAGACCAAACCTGTGGAAGCGGATCTCAATCCACATTAAGAAAAAGGAAGAGGCCAACCAGACTGCCATTATTAAGCCCTTCTCAAAGGGCTGTGATCATCCGCCAGACACAGGGGTGAAGCTGGCATATGACGGGTCTCAGAAAAACCAGCGCTACCCTGTAACCTACTGCCCCCAGAACCCTTCGCCACTGCCAACCGTGTGCCAGCGGCCTTCAATGCAGAGGCGCGAAATGGAAGAGCGTGATGTTGAGCGCACATCAGTAGTGGCTATACCCTCCTACCTGACGGAGCGCTTACAGCACGGCAACCCACCCCAGACCTCCATCATGGATCAGATCAGCTGTGTGGTTAGTCGATTCACGGCCAACATCAGTGAGCTCAACAGTATGATGCTGCCTGGTTCACCGCCAGGAGCAGGTGTAAACGTCGCTGCCGCCGCCGCCCCCGCCCCGGTCCCCAGACCCTGCTCTCCTACTTTCCATCTCCACCCGCAAGAAAGGCCGCATCCAAGCACTGTCACCACCTACGCTGACGTGGTGGCCACAGTGAACACCAACCCTCGCTCTGCGGTCGGTATCGCCGGGGGCATCATCGCCGGTGGGAGTAGCAGGGCTTCACCCGCCAGTCTTTTCGAATGCACATACGACTCTTCGTGTGCAGTCAGGAACACTGATTTCGAGGACCTGGGTGTCTTGACACCACCTTCGCCGTTTAGAGACTCCTTCGTGGACTCGATCAGCGAATCTCCAACATCGCCAGCTTCAGAGCTGCCATTGTGTGAACCCTGCTCTCCAATATACGACCAGCTGGTGCTTCGGCACTACAGCCAGAGCTCCTCTTCACTCTGAGAGATTATTTGGAGCACAGGAACGAAACAGAGAGGCAGCTACTGAGATCATGCATTTGTTTGATTGCAAAACCCAGCTGTAAATGTCAAGGAGTGTAAACTCTTAATATAGAAGCACTCTCTGAAGACATTTTATGGTGCTTGGAATCCAGCCCGTCCTCAAAATCCCAATCTGCGCAGGGGAAGGCACTTCACCAAACTGCTTTTCAGATCATTAAGGATGTACTTGATATGCTTTCGGCACTAGAGCACTCTGACAAGTTTATGGTCCTTCTTGGCAAGAAGTTACTGATGTTGGTCAGTTGGTGTTCTGCAAGTTTTCCTGGATTTAAAGCCACTAATAACATTCCAACGACGTCAGTCTACACGGGTGTGAAAAACTACAAGACTAACGCTCCAGGATGTCATTTTTATCTCTCTTGTTGCCTGTCAGAATGTCTTGCACGGTTCTTCACATACAACAGAACTGCAAACGGTTGAATGTAGGACCAAATTAAGCCCTTGAGTGGAAAGTAGTTTGTTTAAATATTGGTCATTTTTGTTATTTTCCTAGTTTAGAGGTTGCATGTTCTGCCACTTCATATAACTTAATATTAAATAATATTTATTATTATATTTTTCATAATAGATCGAATACAAGGGATATGAAAGCAGGTTTATTTAGATATTGAACAAATCTAACACTTTAATATAGACAATATGACTTTCAGATGACTGGGTATATTAATATATTTGAACATGTCCCAGTATTACTTGAAATATTTTATAATAAATCACTTTCATTTGAAAGATGGAATTTGAGAAAATTATACAAACTAGTAGGTTTCACTAATTGGGTTCAGTAAGATTTTTTTTTTAAAGAAATTAATACTTTTATTCAGCAAGGATGCATTAAACTGACCAAAAGTGTCAGTAAAGACTATAACATTGTTTTTTTAATCAAATAAATGCAGCCTTGTTAAGTATAAGAGACTTATTTTAAAACATTTAAAGTGCCCCTATTATGCCATTTTTACGATTCCTAATATTGTTTCGGGAGTCTCCTACAATAGGATTACATGCATGCAAGGTCAAAAAACACTTTCATTTTCTCAAAATATGCATTTAATATCACCTCATTTTCCAGCGATTCTCAAAGATTCGGTCTGTCTAAACCCCTCCTTTCCTGAGCCTGCTCTGCTCTGATTGGTCAGATGGCCTAGTTTGTTGTGATTGGTCTACGGCATACAGCGGTGTCAGAAACGATATGCCTATTTCAATAGTTCTATATTTTGAATGCTCTATAGAAAATAAAAAAAAAACATCTGTTATTTATCATACAGGTTGTGAATCAGTGGAGCAGCTGATCCAAATAAACAGGATACTGATCAATTTTACAACAGCAAGAGTTTTTTGAATCCCGCATTGAACTCTCCGAGATTAAAGAAGCAGTCGTCAGTAGAATGATGTGTTTGTGGGCGGGGTCAAGTTTTTCTTGGAAGGCCAACATAGAGCATAGGTGTGCATTATGCAAATGTGTTACCCCGTGATGTGTAGCTGTCAAGGAAGTGGGATTTGAATTACTAACGACTCGTTTCAGTTGTACTATTGGGATAATAACTTTATTTATCGTGCACTTTCAGCTTTATTTTGCAGATTGTTTACATTCACATACAGCTACATACATACTGCATGAAAAGCAACATTGGAAATGGCATAACAGGGGCACTTAAAAAAAAAAAAAACTTACTGACCCCAAACATTTGAACAGTGATGTAAGTTAACAGGTTATACACAAAGCAATAATGCAGGGTCTATTTAAAAAATATAATTATTCCATTTGCAAATAATTTCCTTTTTAATTCACTTAGGCTTTTGTTCCAAATCCATACATAGATAAAATGATCCAAAAACAAAATTCCCATTGTTATTACACTGTGGACATGATTCTTACACACAGGGCATTACAATTGTCACTGACAAAGCCTATAAACTACATGAAAGTCTGCAATTAAAGATAGGATTTTTTTATGAACTTTATGAACTTATTTAAGTTGAACTGTTTAGACTTAGTAGGAAAGCACATTGTACCTACCAACAGACATCTATTCTTTTAATCAATGTGCAATATTCTTGAATAGATGTAATGTACTAAAGTCACATGTTTGCATGCAAAGCAGTGCCATTAGCTAAAATAAGTGCTTAATGTTCTTTTGAGAACTTTTGTACATTTTCTAAAAGTCTTTTGCATTTTTTGCTCTTTGCCTTTTCTGATAAGACATTCGTAGAATGTAGATTTCAGCCTTGTGTGTGTGATGTATTTTTCTACTAACTTTTTGTGCTGGTTCAATATGATGGTCATAGTGGATTAAGCTTTGTGACAGTGGGAGGAATGTAGCTTGCAATATTTCTGTTACTTCGAGGTTTTATTTATGATGTGGATAAGCCTTTTTTATTTCTCTTCAAAGCGTGTAAAAATATTGGTTTTACCTAAGTGTTATTAAAGGGGGTTCAATCACAACTTTTTTTTTTTTACTTTAATCATATAATCATATAATTACAAAATAAGGTCTTTGGAGATGCTGTATTTCAAGACGCGTGGTTGTGTTATTTTCACAGTTTCCATGTTTAAGTGTGGTATAGTTCCACCCCCTCTTTCGTCTCCTTTATGTACTTCTCTCTTTCTCTCTTTATGCAAGAGTACATACAGATGACAGACAGACAGACAGATATGTTGGTTTCTGTCATCAGGAGTAAACAAACTCTGAATGGCAGGTCATTTAGAGCACATGAGCAAACACAATTTGTCTGACAGCTGGTCACAAGTTTTCCCACGCCCTGGGCGGTGCCAGTTTAAGTTCAGTGACAGATGACTAGTTACTGTGATAAACTCTGAACACATAAATGTCCTCAGTGACGCATAACAATCAGAAGGAGCATTTGTACAAAATCCTAGTCATCTGTGATTTGGGAGTGGGAAAGACCAGCATCATCAAACGCTATGTGCATCAGACGTACTCCTCTAACTACAGAGCGACCATCGGAGTGGATTTTGCACTCAAAGTTCTCAACTGGGACTCAGAGACGGTCCGGCTGCAGCTGTGGGACATCGCAGGTAGGAGAAAGTAGGCTATAGCAGTGTGTCAAAGCCAATACATATCTGTGTCAGCATATATTAAAAATATGCTGAAAAGCAAGATGGCAACAAGTGCTTTTTTTTAACATAATTTATGGAATTTAGTCACTAAATATTAATGTATAGCCTTAAAACAGTTACCATGTTAACCATAGATTCAGCCAAAATGTAATTGCCACAAGTGCCTAAATAAAAACTCTTCCACTTAAAATTTAAACTGTAAAAATATTAGTCATTTGAATGGAAAACACTGTAAGTTATCTAACCATATAGGTGAAAAAATATATATGCCTTTTTTTTTAAGAAAATGTAATTTTGAAAATTTTTAATTTAAAATGTAAATTGCATTGGTTTTATCATTAAAAGATTAAATTTGACTATACATTATAATTTACTAAGAAAATAGTTTTTCTTTGCAATGATGTTTAATAAGGCATAATTTATAAGGTTAAATGTAAAATATAATTAACATATTGTTAAGGGGGGGCTACAATGGTGTTTCTTGTAAAGTATTTTCCGGACTATAAGTCACACTTTTTTTCATAGTTTGGCTGGTCCTGCGACTTATACTCAGGTGCGACTTATAGTCCGAAAAATACGGTATTCAGAGTTGTTCACAGTGTTAAAGAGATGGATTCTCATGCTAAACATGGCCAAAGTAAAAAAAATTAAAAACTTAACAGAAGACAGAGAATTTCTGTGCTGAAAATCTTCTGGGTTGGTACAAGTTTCAGCAGTTTTTTTTTTTCGATAGTGGATCTAATGACGTAGACGATGGTGGAACTCCTTATATGAGAATTTCTCTCAGAACAGCGCGCCCATGCACATGTTGACCAGAGGAGAGCAAGACCCCGCACATGAACATGCTGCACCAGGAAATCGTCAGCAGCGCTGCATAGGATTCGTTTGAGAATGTCTCCAAATAAGTGTGTTTTTGGATATGAGGGAAAGTTTACCGTGTTCAGCTTCCCAAAGAATCCAGCATGACGCGAACAGTGGATGCAGTTTGTTTTTCCGGGGCAGCAATGGAGTGTAGCAATTACGTTTGTGTGTTCTCATTTCAGTGAAGGCACGCCTCCAGGAGCTCGGCTTTTTCTGGAGAGAATCGGAAAGCTGTATTTTTCATTTATAAATATGATAAAACTAAAGACTTTTTGGAGATTTGAAGGATGCAGTAGGCTACTACTTTATAAGTACTCAAGATTAACATGAGATTAGGTGAAACTGTGTATGTTATGTACCCTTTAACATTAAAATTATTAAAAGCATAAATCGTGAATTCCCTGATGTGACCATATTTGTTAAGATCAAAGAAAACATTCAACAATTTTTAGTAGCTTAAACAATTTTGTCGACACGGAACGTAAGTTTAGAACTTTAAAATATAGCCACTAAAATGTTCATGGTTTTTAAATGATAAATTAGATAAATAAATAAATAACAGGGTAACCACAAACCGCTTTGCCATTTACAAATTGTAAAAAAAAAAAAAAAAAAAAAAAACTGGTTACTATAGTTTTACTATAATAAAATAATGGCTAATTTTCTTAAGGGTTGGGCTGTTTTGTAAGGGGGGAGATCCGTGATAGGTCGACTTTAGAGATCAGCACTATGTCAAATTAGTCCATTAGAAACAACACAAAACAAAACGACTTAGGAAGGTATCAAGGCCCATTACAGAAGTAAGTCATTAAACCGCTCATATTATAAAGCAGACCTTTAGTTCCTTAACTTCTTCATTGTTAATATACTTTCCTTGTTATGTTAAACTCTCATCCTGACATGATTCAGCAGTCATACACCGTCATAAACTCCTCATGGGCTTCATAAACTCCTAATTTGCTACTCAGGAAGTCATCTGACATAAAATAAATAAAATAAAGCATTTCTTGTTTCTTGGTCCATTAACTGTGAAGCAGGCCGCTGTCAGACAGAGATCAACACACACCTCCTGATTCTAATTTTGAACAAATAATAGAACAAACTGAGAGAAACAGCTGTCAGCTGTCCTTGGGAATGCTGTATAATGCTGGCAGCCAGGATGAGTGGCTGCATTCAGCATCTGACACGAGAAATGCACACAGATGGAATGTACCATTAGCTGGAAAAATTAGTAGTAACTAGTAACAAGCATATTTGATTGAATAAGAACAACAGGAAAGTTTGCTGTGGATACTGGTCAGAACAATGCGTATCCACACTATGAATGCACAAAGAAATGTAAAGAGTCATGTGTGGTTCACCAGTAGATTCATTTTACTAAATATAATCATGCCAAATTTATCCTGGCACACACATTTTCTTAGAATTTGAGACCATGAGCTGATACATAAAATACCTTAATATATAAGCAATTTATGCATGCAATATATACTAAAGTTTAAAAGTTTTTTTAAGAAATGAATATTTAAATTCAGTAAGAGTGCTTTAATTTGTTTGAAAGTCACTAAAGATTTATAATGTTACAAAAGTTTTTTTTTTTAATGCTGTTAATTTGAACCGTTTATTCGTTAAAGATTAACTAAAAGTATGAATAATGTAAAACTGATAATAAGACATGTTTCTTTAGCACCAAATCTGCACATTAGAATGATTTCTGAAGGATCATGTGACAAAATGCAAGTTTGCCAGCACAGGAGTAGAATCCTTTTTAAAATAAATAAAAATAGAAAGCAGTTATTTTGAATTGTGATAATAGTTTACAATATTACTGTTTTATTGTATTTTTAACCAAACAAATGCAGCTGTGGTGAGCATGAGAAACTTGAGGTATTACCTACCTCAAACCTTTGAATGGAAGTGGCATTTGGCTTGTTGTGTCATGCTTTTCTCAGTTGTTTTTACCTTTTTTTCTCTGTCTCCATCTGCACTGGAAGATCAGGAGCGGTTCGGGAACATGACAAGGGTTTATTACCAGGAGGCCATGGGGGCGTTCATTGTTTTTGATGTTACCAGACCCACCACGTTTGAGGCTGTCTCCAAATGGAAGGAGGATCTGGAATCAAAATTAATACTTTCAAATGGTCAGCGTATAGCCACAGTGCTCCTGGCCAATAAGTCCGACCAAAATAGAGACTTTCTGTCTAACAACAGCCTGAAGATGGACCAATACTGCAAGGAGAATGGATTTGTGGGCTGGTTTGAGACATCTGCTAAGGTAAAGCATGCCATTTATAATATATTTAGATGATATTTAGATAAACAGCAGTCTAACAAATATCTCTTGACAGAACTTGTATTGTCAGAGGCTTTAGTGCTTGATTAAAGCTTCTGATTGAAGGTTATTTATATTTGCATGCTAATTAGACCTGTTTCTCACATGCAGAACAGTTGCTGAGGGATACATTGGAACAATGGGGCCATCTCATTAAATCCAATAGAGAGGTTTCAAAGGGATTTATTATTTATTTATTTCAGGACCTCTGTCCATTCATCCTTATTGAAGAGTCCAATCAGTCTTAAATTAACCTCATTAAATCATTGGATTTAATAATTCATTACTGATCCCAGGTCAGGTTCAGTGGCAGATATGATCAAACACAATCCTTACCCTGAATGATCAAACCAAACATCTGGAATTCTGAAACCTGGACATCTAAAAATGTTTCATGTATGTTCTGTCTCTCTAAATTTTAGGAAAACATCAATATTAATGAAGCTGCCAACTTCCTTGTGAAACGCATAATTGCCAGCGAGAATGACATCTTGAAATCAGTGGTTCCAGATACCATTTCTCCTCAGCTCAACTCAGATAAAGAACTGACCTGTTCTGCGTGTTTCAAACCCTGAGAGAAGGTAGCATGAATCTATGGCAGCAGTATTGGTTGTCCTTGGACTGAAGATGATGTAGATGTTCACAGCCTCATCCCTCCAGTTCCAGCACTATGGTCAACCATCGATAAGCCGCATACACCACAGAGATCTGTCCGTTAGTTACAGCATTAAACTACAGACACTCTGAGCTTGCACACAAAGTAATTGTATTTATGTTTGAAGCTGCACTTTTTCCTGGTCTTTTTTGTTATGTCTAACAAAAACCTGGGGAGTTCTGGACTGGCATGCTTGACTGAACAAGGTGAGAGATTATAGAACTACTTTCTGTCAGACACACAGACAGATGGCTGATTATACTTTCAGAAACAGGAAAGTTTTATTAGTATATACACCATAATATAGTTATTTCTGGTTCTGGTGGACTGAGTTTTAATCCCCAGTTTTAAATGAAAAATAACATTTTTACTTTTGAAACCGGTTTCCCTTTAGTTCAGGGGTCTCCAAGCCTGCTCCTGGAGAGCTACCATCTTGCAGATTTCTGTTTCAGTAGGGTTGGGACTTAAAGTCCAAGACACACTGCATGATTTTAGCAATCCTGTAAGTTCATTGCAAATCACACTTTGCGACATGGATCTGATAAACTTGGGTAAAACATGCATTCAGACTGGATGATGATGACAGTTTGATCACAGTTTGGAAGTTGTATTTTTAGATTTTTTGTATGTTCTGAAAAAAGTGGAAGAGGCGAAAGTTCAAAGAACTTTGAAAGAAAAAAAGAACTTTGAGGAGTTTTATGTTTTAGGGCCATGTCGTGTTGATTTTTATGTCGCATTTTTATTGGCAAACAAACACACTTTACAATGATCATGCTGAATTTCTGACACTGTCAGAAAATGATCATAGGCAGAAATTGCCATGCTTTTTTCATGATGCCAATCTGGGACAGCCGTGCAGTGTCTAGAATACTTGAAGTCGGTTGGACAGTAGCTCTCCAGGATCAGGATTGGAGATCAAGTCATCACATGAATAAACCAGGATTTGCTAATTGGTGGCAGGTGGTAATAGTGGGTGGGACATTCTCACTCTAGACAGCATTTGATTGGACAAAAATCAGTGTAGTTCAGGATGGCTCATCAATATGTTGCTTTGGTTTTCTCATAAGAGAGTTCGTTTATAAAAAGCTGAAAGTTAATTTGATTAAAGTTTCCATGCAATTAAGAATTCACCCATTTTCTAAACGCAACTTATGAGCGATTCTTCCATGAATATGTTTCATTTAAAAATTCAGTATGCCTTCATCTAATGGATTTAACCTCTAGAATTAAAACCAGATTACGATTATATTCTGTGGTATGCATATTTTACCATATTGAAATTATTAAATGACTGTCATGCTTAGATAAATACAACTTTATGGGCTTTTTTAAGGTTTTAATTGACAGGTTATGAACACGAGTTGTGTAATAGCGCGTATAAAGTATTTAAAATCAAGTTAAACATCTTTTAATTGTTTGCACAAAATAGATTTCTCAAACTGTATCTGTAAACAGAGAGCTGCCAACCTCTTTCCTTATCCACTCTGTCTCCTTGAACATCCTGGTCCTTCTTATCTACTGCGATCCTTCCATTTCATCCCTTTTTTTCACTCCAGTTCCACTCTCTGCATTTCACAGCTCCTTTGCAGTGATTCACTGTATGACTCATCGACATTATATAAATCTCCCATGATTCCCCACATCACCATGTGCTTTATTCAAATCCTTTAATGTGTATATTGATCTACTGCCTTTCTATATCCATCTACACCTGCTGCAAACAGTTTTGGATTATTAGAGATTGTGTTGTAGCATATCGTTAAATATGTTTTTGTGAGCTATACTGTATTTAGTTGAGATGTTGTCAAGGTATAAAGAAGCACTTTGAAAAATGAAAATCTGTTTTGTTTGGAAGGTTTTACAATATAAATGTAACAAAGAAACATTTTTATGCCAAATATTCAATGAAAAAAGAAACCTTATACAATTTATAATGTAATCATGTGAGCCCCGGTTGAGACCTCTGGAGTTTAGAAGAAATTTCTGATCATGGCTTGTCTTGAAAAATAAAGATGATAGCCATGATTTGGATATCTGAGACAAATTTTGCAAACCCTCAAAGATTCCTCTGATCGGCTAAAATTTGTAGTCTTTGATCGTTAGTTTGACATGTGCACCGACATCCGATTAAAGAATCATATTTGACCTCGGACGAGATTCTGGCAGTGTCAAAAGATTTGGTGTACAGTCCTGCAGTGTGACTTCTACAACGAATGTAAGCTTGTATTCGTTAAACATTTATGTGTTGATAATGTAAAACTCTGGACAAGTTTTCCTATGTTGTACTGTGAGAGAGGTTCAAGATTGTGATCAAGCATTATTGTGATCAAAAATAGCCTGTGATCATTTTCTGACAGTGCTAGAAATTGAGCGTGAACTGCTTACTTTTTCAGCACACATAAAAAGTACAACTGCCAAACTGTGATTCATCATGCTCTTTTTGTTTACCACTAGAGTCTGCTTCCATTTAATTCTTCAATATTAACTTCAATAGTCATAGTTTCATCCTCATACAGTTTACATAGGTATACCCTATATCGTACCCAAAATGATCAGATCCATGATGAACATTATGATTTGTAATGCTCTCATAAGGGACTTATTAGTAGGCGTCAGTAGGTGGCAAAAATGAGTGTCTTTTGTGTTATGAACATTTAAATTGGTCTTATAGATGACACTATTTTATGTTGGACTCATTAAATATAAATAGCCTACGTATTACTCTTAATTAGTTCATTATTTTTTTTATTCATTTATTAATTTAGCTTAATTGTTTAAGTAAATTGTTCATGTAAAAAAAGAGAATAATTTGCATACAACTCCTTTTAAGTTGTTTCTACTAAAGAAATCATTTTCCTATAGGCAATGTAATAATGATGACATAGTTTAAGTCATGAAACATGACATTTTAAGTATATTCAAAACATTTAGCCTACCAAAAATAGTTCTTCATTTTGAACAGTGATTTCAATAGCTGAATATAAACAAGCGAAAATAATTTATGCACAAGAACTAGTTTCGGAGGCAGACTGCTCGTTATAAGCCTCGGATTCCAGCGAGTGAGCGAATGAAGAGGCTTGTGGGGGAGAGAAAACAAGTGAATGTGACGGAGGGAGTGAAGGTGTTACTCCTCTCTCTCTGTGACAGATACCAGCTGCATCAGTAGGAGCAGATCCCTCCTCTGTACTTCATCGAAAACCGCCTAATTAAACAGCCAAATTAATTTGCTGAAACATCCCCGTGCCTTTGTCGATTTCTGCAAATCGTAGATACGCAGAGATAAAGATGAAAGCAGAAAATTGGAAGGTTCAAATGCACATCCTGTGCAGGACGTTTTTAGATCAAACAAGATGCTTAATGACATAATTGGCATTCAGGTGGTGCTATTGAAATAGAATGGAAGAGCTTTAAATGTGGCAGTTATGGGGGAGTGGACATTAGCATGGCTACCTATGTTTATTAAAAGCTCTATGTGCTCCTCGAGCTCTCTGAACACTTCACATTAGCTTTGCCGGAGAAGGCATCCCACACACAAACACCCACGCAGCCTGACACACAGCCACTGATTCTCTCTCATATAGAGCAGCATTCACTCACTCCGTCACAGTTAGATGGAGATGAGCACACATAATCATCCTCCCACACATTCATTACATTGTTCAGACTTAGAGATAGAAATCTCTTTTCCTTTCTTGTAAATTTTCTGTGGCAGAACCGTGTACAGGACATGATGTAGGCTACTCGAAGGCACTTCAAGGATCATGATGGGACTGCCATGATACGGCAAAAAAAATAATGAACTGCTATGGATCGCCCTAAAAATGTTTTATTTTGTATCCTAAAAATCAAACACATGATCCCTTGACTAGTGGTTTTGTTTGTGGTTTGTCTCAGTTCTCTGCATTCATGTTGTGCGTCTGCCAGAAAATAAGATTTTTGATATGCCTATATTAAAGCTATACAGTACATAAGGAACAGCTTTAGATTAAAACAGATTACTGGGTATCAGATCAGACTAAACATCAAGCAAGATTGCTCTAAAATAGAATCAAGATTTCAAATGATGAAGTAAGTTTTGTGGTGATACATAAATACATATATGCTGTAGAGATATATTGCATATAAATAAATTATACAGTCATGTTCAGTACAGTTCTTAAAACGTCTTTCGCAATTTATATCTGAAATGCCATCCATCTGGTAGTCAGTAGTGCAATTCAGAACCCTGTAGGCACACAGGCAGACTCACAGAGTGAGAGGGAAAATTTTGACAGAGAGATAAAGAGAGACAAAAGATTAAAACTAACAGAAAGAGAACTCGTGTCCTGAGTGTCAAATGCACTAAATGTGAAAAAAATGTAGACAATTTCACAGGAAGTTTCATGGACAGAGACACCTTGTGAGTGAAAAACTATAGAAAGATATCAGATGTGTTCAGAATAGCACTCCATCACACTTTTTTTTTGCATTATGTACTAAATGTTCTGTATGCATGCAAAACTTGGATTAGCTAGAATCTGAATATTGCATGGAATTCTTCAACCCACAAAGCAAACATGAACCAGTATCAGTATGTTTTACCATTAACATCTTGATTTATTACTTGATTATACTACCAAAAAAAATAAAAAAATTGGTGTTGGTGCAGTGGATAAGACGCATGCCTTTGGTATGAGAGACCCGGGTTCAAATCCACTGTGAGGCACCAATGTGTCCCTGAGTAAGACACTTAACCCTCTAGTTGCTCCAGAGGCGTGCGACCTCTGACATATATATATATATATATATATATATATATATAGCAATTGTAAGTCGCTTTGGATAAAAGCATCAGCTAAATGAATAAAAAACAATGTAATGCTTGTAATATCTTGACACTTACTGAATTTATCATTTTTGTAGACTGAGTGCTGTGTGGGTTTAGTGTTCAAGAAGAACCAGGATATTGTTGATTATGATGCACATTCCCTTCTTTTCTCAGACTGTTTCTCATGTCTGTAGCCACAAGAGTTAAGCACTTTGACTGGTATTAGCAAGAAAAACACATTGACCTAGTTAGTGGGTGGACGTGAACAGGGCTGGTGGTGGCTATAAAATGCTATATTAAAGAGGTTCATTCATTCAGCTAGTAAGACTACCGATGTTAAGCCATTATCAGGGTCATTAACTGCATTTTGTGATATCTAATGTTCTAAAAGTATTTTATTAATGAATTTTAAAATTCATTGGTACTAGCATGTTGCTTCTGATGTCACGTCCCTTTAAATTATAATTAATTTGTGGTGGTCTATACTAAGATTATTTTCTTTTGAGATGATTTCTAAGCAGTCTTTTACAGCCTTTATCCTTTACAGCCCTAGCATCCAACAAGAACCACTCAGAACACCCTAGCAACTGCATTGCAACCCTAGCATGACAGAACATTAGCATCCACATACTGTAGCAACCACAGCACTGACTTAGACAACATTTACAACTGTATAATAACCCTAGCATCTGCCCACAACACCTTCACACTGACACCCTAACAACCACCCTGAACACCCTAGAAACTGCATAGCAACCCTAGAAACCACTCAGAACACCCTAGCAACCATGCAAACACCCTAGAAACTGTATACAGACCATAGGAACCACACACAACACTCTGGCAACTGCATGGCAACCCTAGTATCCACCCAGAAGACCATAGCAACCACTCAGAACACCCTAGTAACTACATAGTGACTATAGAATCCACCCAGAACATCCTAGCAACCTAAGAGCAACCTTAGCAACCATTGCAACCTCCCACAGACCATCGTGGAATGGAGATGGACCGGAAATCTATAAATCTAGTTGAACAACCTGCAAATGCGTCAAAGAGTCCATCTTCTCGTAAGTTTGGTGAGTCACTCCTATTGTTTAAATGGATGTAGTTTAATTTCCTGTTTGAAGATGAGGAGGAAATGGATGGAGTCATGATGCAGGTGTGTTATTGGATCAACTCTCAGGAACACATTTCCTGTCTGCTGACAGGCATTTGACAGACTTCTAAATGTATGTCAGTCAAAACATGCTGCTAACACTTAAAGTGCCACGCTGGAGGATGTGTGATGACATCAGTCAAACGATCAGAGCACAGGACTTGACTGAATGCTGAATTCTTTATTGCTCATGTGTGTGACATGCTTCTGGTTTCCTGAATGAGATCTAACGACATTAGGTAAGCCCTTCAATATATACTTCAAGGATTGAAAATCCTTTGTTAGTTCAGAAAAAAGACAGATTTGGTTTCAAAATGAGGCATTCATATTGTCAAGCTTCATGTTTTGCATCTCACTGATCATTTTCAGACCTCAAAGTTGCAGGGATCTCTAATGTGTGCTGTTTTTTTTTTTTTTTTTTTCAAATGACAGGTCTGTCATTTTATTTAAGCAAGACTAACACACCTCCTTCCATCAATAAGTGGGACATTTGAAATAGACCCCGGAGTGGACTCTCAGTGGACCTAGAGTGAATCAAGAGCAGCCAGATCTCAGAATATAGATTAATGTTAGATGAAGTACAGACTTGTCAGTATGCCTGCACACCCCGACAGAGCTCAGAGAGCACATCTGTCCAATACAGGCTTGCCTGTTGAGAATTACAGCAGCTCTGAGACCAGTTTGCTATGCAGTTAATAGATTAAGGGTAGAATGTCTTTTAAAAATAATAAAACATTATTACATTTTTTTTTTTTTACAAATTATTAAAAATAATTTTCATTAATATAATATAATATAATATAATAAAAAGTGTAAAAACTAAAAATTGGCAACTAATTGAAATAATGAATAACTGTTGAAAACTGAAATTAAGGTTTAAGTAAATATACTAAAATTTAAATAAATATGAATCAAAGCTAAATATAAACATAGTTATATATTTACGTAGATTTTTACAAAATAAAATCATTATAAATCAAAAAAAAAAAAAAAGCCAATTCAAAATATTAATAAATACTATAGCATTAATAATAAAACTAAAATAACACTGCCTGGAAATTAAAAAAAAAAAAGATCAAAATGAAAAAAAAAAAATTTTATTGTTCATTTTATATACAATCATTTTATATTTTTTGCTAAATGAAGCCACATCAATAAATATCCCATCGATTTGCACATGCAGGCTATGATAGCTTATGCTTTGTTTTTACATAATACATGGTTAATTAAAAGGCCCATATTTGTGGACCTATATCAATAAATGTAATGTTTGAAGGTAAGGATATTATTTGTTACATTTTGTGTGATAAAAGAAAAATTCACTCAGTTGCCACCATTTAATGCCTAGTGTAAAATCCAGGTCTTGAATCAAAACCTGATTGTGACAGAGACAGTGAGACAGTCAGAACCAAGTGACGAAGAAAAGACCAGCTTTTTCCTCAAAACACAAGGGCAGTGTCATGGCCCGAGATAATCCTCTATATTGGCTGCTCTAGTGACTCACTGGCTCCAATAAGCTCATTCCTGTCTGCCTTGGCCTCTTTAACCACTCCACGGCTCCAGACAAAGTCAGTGGGGTGACATTCTGTCCTAGATTTTGTGGTTATGTTGCAGGTTTATGGGATCCATACAGCAGTAATGTGTAATGTTTAACTCCGTTTAGGTCGCTGAGGGATCAAAAGACAGCTAAAATGTCTTGACTCGGTGTGCATCCAAATGATTATGAGAGAAACCAGAACTGTCTGCAGTTTAGGTTTAGTGGATTCTGCATATAGAACAGAGGTGTAGTAATCATTTCCTAATTAGACAGAACATTAGACAGAATGAGAGAGGACATTGTGTGTCCCGTTCTGTTCTGTTCGGCACTCTTGGGCCTTGCCCTCCAGACATATCTAATAGGAAAAGAGTGTAATTAAAAGAGAGAAAGAATGAATTTGGAAGTCTCTGAGATAAACGAGCTACACTTAGTAGTGATGAGGTGAGCAAGTGATTGAAAATGTTTGGCTTTTGATGCGTTCACAATATTTTTCTCATAAAGTGAAAAAGTTTACAGTTTACAGTCTCATAAGAGATACTAAAACTAAAAGTGTTTTTTAAACTGGAAAATGGTTAAAAAAAAAAACCTCAAGATTATGAGCTATAAACTATCAATTCCTTGAACAATTGTGAGTTTAAAAATCATTATTAAGCTTTTTTTATTCCATGGCAGCAGGAAAACAGAATTTGTTTTTGAACAAATATTTGAAGTGAACAAAAATCGCTTACTTTAGAGTGTGACTGATTTCTTGCCTTCAGGTACTGACTCTAGCAGACTCCCTTTACTGAACAAGTTGCTGTTTTGAGATTTAGAGCAGAACGTTTTTATGTTTAAAAATGTGAGACACAGACTTGTGGAATAGATAAAAAACAAGCTCTTGAGATACATTTTAAAAGTTGAACAACTTTTAACTTAAACACCCATCATCTGGCACGTTTCCACCGAAAAACAATGGAAAAGCAGCATAATAGAAATGAAATAATGCTTTCTGTGTGAACGGGCCATAATTGTCTGCGATATTTTTGTTTTTTATTCCTGTTGCTTTCACTCCCTGTTGTCTCTTAGCAGATTTTTGCTTTGTTTAAAGTAAATGTCATTTGGATTAGTTATTTTAAATTATATATATAAATATATATTAGAGATATTAATGTCAAAATACTTCTAGGGGCCACTGTATAAGTATAATAACATTGGCTTTCCCCCGTTTGTGATTTTAAAATCAAATAAGCTGCAATGCAAAAAGTTCCATTACTTTTTTCAAAAAACAGACATTAGATGAGCGAGGGATTATAAGTTAATGAATGTGGCGAGTTGTATTAATCTTCTCAACAGTCTGCCTGGAGTATTCCTCACTCGATAACTTCCAGACTCATTAACATCTGGGGTCTCATGTAATAAATGTGTTCAAATAGGCTCAAGTAGATTAGATTTTATTATAGATTTTGTGCGGCGGTCCATATATTAAAATCCTTGCAGGTCAGCCAGCCCACTCAACACGGATTTCTGCGACAGTAACAGCGGGTGAAATATTCTCAAGCCGAATCAATCCAAAGTCAAGCGACAACTTCACCGACATCAATACAGAAAGTAGTAAGCAGACATAAGGGTATCACTTTGATCAGAGCGTTTGTGTGGCCTCATTCTGCCACGGATCCTGACAACCTGGAGGCAGAGGCAAGAAAGGACATGCCATGATTAGGTGTGCATCTGAGGCTAACCACACACACATACACCTCTCGCCGGTTTCTAACCAACATGACAGCTTGACATTGCACCTGGGTTCGATTCGTCTGGACCAGTTCCCAGACAAGTGTGAAGAAGAGAGACAGCACGGGAACTGAGACAAAGAGAGTTTGCAGCCCTCCTAGTAACCTTGTAAGCTGAAACGCTGCAGCTTCTACACATTTTGTAGTAGTGCTCAGCTGCTGCACGTACAGTATGATTTCCAATAAATGCACACTCTCATCCTCGGAGGTACTTCACACGGTTTGATGAGATTCAGTTGCCATGGAGACAGCTGAAAATGATTGATTGGCCAGCACCTGAAAAGTGCTCGCCGAAACTTCTAGATCAACCGGTTATTTTTAAAAGGCCCTGTGGGAAATCTCAGCATGAAGGATGTGGATCAAGAGAAAGTTTGCTACATCTACCACGTGAAATAAGCTGAAGGTCATAGTAAAAATACTGGCACAGTTAAAGACGGTTTTACCATTAGATGAAATTAGACCACAAAAGACATTTAGGGGATGAGTCCTCAATCACTAGACCAAACTGTAGCTTATAATTTTTGATAATGATGCTCTTTGTTTGTTGTTTACGACAATGTTTTAAAAGTTAAATATTTAGATCTCAGAGGTCTAACAGCACTCATCAATGTCAAACTGATTGGGATGGCCAATCAAATCAAAGATTGCAGTCTTTAGGTTTCACAGAAGCCGGACATGAATCCAGCACGAGGCTTGTGAGGAAACCTGTTTTATGATGAAGTGTAAATGACAAACAGTCCTGTGACATTTTGTCAGATTTCTGGATATACCTTCAGATGACTTCTGTCCTCACCAGCTGTTTCTGCGGTTAAAAACAAAGTAATCATCAAGAGTTATTAGATATCAAATTAATATTTCTCCTTGGAGACGCGGCAAGGGCAGTCTTAAATGGATCTCACATTTAATTCTACTCCTTTTCCATCATCAGCTCGAGCTAGAGCTAGAAATGGAAATTATTTCTCAAAGAGTGCAATTTTATTACTATACCTAACTCAGCTGATGACGTCAGCAATGTCAAGGTCACTGGTTCGATTCCAAAAAAAAAGAAAGAAAAAAGAAATGCTCTTTGAATGCACTGCGAGTTTGAAAGCCTGGCAAACGAATAAATGTACTTTGGAGGTCAAGTATCTTTTTTGGAGCGGCTCTGAGATTTCACTTCTCTGCCAGTTCGAATGAATCATTGTTCACTCCCTTGTACGCAGACATTAAGCAGATCCTCTCAGGACTGCGAGTCTATATCTCTCCGAAGGACGGAGACCGGACAGAAACAGAAAGGTGAAGTCTGAGAAACATTTCACACCACTACTCTCTGTTGACGAAGACAATGAGAAAGAAAGAGGACAACATAAAGTTTGAGCTGCGTCAAGATCATGCGAACTGAACACGAAGGGCAACGAGTAAAGCCTCTCCTCAGTGGACAGTTACAGGTCATACATTAAGATGCGATTATATGTACGTTTTAAAAAGTCTGTACTTTTGGATGCATATAAACAAAGATTCAGTATTAAGCATTCAAACGTTGGTGTAAATGCAGTTGCACTACAAGTAGTAAAGATACTGCTATTTTAAGCTCTGTTTACATGGAAATAAGCACTCTTATTGTTTGGAAACGGTTTCGATTACTGATGGATTGAGGTAGAGGATGAACTGCGATTTAATCACAGTATAACATCGCCCTCCAGTGGACATTTACACAAATCTTACATTCGCAATGCATCACTCATCTAAATAGCATCTGTGTCAAACTATCACTTCAATCCAAAACAATATCAAGAAGGGATGAGATGTAAAACGTTCTTACAAGAAAATGCCATTGTAAAAACTGTGTTATTAAAAAATTAAATATCTATATATAAAAGTCAATTAGATTGTCATTAAATAAAACACACTTAGAACCTTATTTCACTGGAATTTATTTAATCTAAAGCTTTTGCTTTTATACAAACATCTAAGACATAAGGGTTTCTTTCTTTTTACATAAATTAAATTTCAAATACACAGCAACACTTCGATTATATTGTCAGATTTTACTTTAAATTATTATTGCTAATTAAAAAACAACAACAAAAAAAGAAGCTCTCCTTCTGAAAGTCCATTAAGATGAGTTTAATCAGCTTTTCTCTCCTCAAAGAACATCTGTGACTATTAAATCTGCAAGCAATGTGGGTAATAAAATGTTAAATTCTGTACTAATAACTTTCCATAAAAACTTATGAGAAGCTCTCAATATATTCCTATCTGAACAAGAACGCAGAACACACTAAAGACAAGGAAGAGATCGTACACAACCCTGATGTCAGGAAGGTCTTTTTACAAGGCTTAACCCGCATATCCTGACTATGGCATACAGTTAATTATTGATTTGATCCTTTTTGGTAGGATTTAAAATGACAGTGACCAAAAATAATCCAGCGTTACCTTCTGAGATGCCCAACTGTCTTTGTACTTTCATACATGAAAACGTCGCATTTACACATTTTATAAGCCAATTAGTTAATGCTGCAGACTATGAAAAAGAGGTCTCAGGTCAGGTCCCAAGCAGTCCAGGAATTGCTGAGTTAGCCTGAACGCATTCCTGCTATGTCATTCTGTCCTTGAAAATCCAATAAGCAATCATTATCCATAAACTACAGATCATCTTCAGACAAACCGATGGTGATAGTGTGTGTACAGTACATAGAGCTCACATTTTACCTGTGGTAATTACATTGCAAAATGTTTCAGATCAACATAAACGTATAACTGCCTTCACACTTTCACTTCACATTTAATGACATGAGCGCCAGGGCGAGAGAATATAAGAGAGAGATCATGTGCAACAGCTTTCCATGCCTTTGTGTCATTGTTGGTCAATGGGAAGATATTTCGCAGATACCCACGGGCCTGTCAGCCCAGCTGCACGTCCATGTCGATGGGACACAGCACGTATCTGGGGTCAAGTTTAGGTGTGAAGTCCCCAAAGTGTTTGGAAGCCTCGGACCCAAAAACATCAAGCACTTTTCTGTTCATCAGAGCAAACCTGGACAGAGAAATCAATAGCTTGATGAGTTCAAGAATTCATATGCATAATGAGAATTCTCATTCATATTTTCCATTAATACACACCTGCCCTTCGTCAACCGCAGTAGAAACTTCCAGTACGATGGTCTCAGATTTTGCACTTCCATAACCGCCTGAGAAATCCACCCAGGACATATGAAACAAAATCATTCGTTGTATTTTTTCCCTTGGTGTAAAAGTGTCCTTGGTATGCAGAAGATGCTTTTAGTTTGGGAGATTTTACAAACATTTTAAACTTACCGCTTGAAAACAGATGGCAGTGGAGATGGCATAGATTATGGTGTCAGCGTGAGGGAAGTACGGAAACCTGCCTGCCTCGATCCCTTTGAAATACATTGTCTAAAAAGACAGTCAACAGATTATTAGTAGACTATACATACACATATACCGTATTTTTCGGACTATAAGTCGCTCCTGAGCATAAGTCGCATTAGTCCAAAAATACGTCATGACGAGGAAATAAACATATATAAGTCGCACTGGACTATAAGTCGCATTTATTTAGAACAAAGAACCAAGAGAAAACATTACCGTCTACAGCCACGAGAGGGCGCTCCTTGTCTTCAGTGTTGACTACAGGAGTACTGAGCAGCATAGAGCGCCCTCTCGCGGCTGGAGACGGTAATGTTATCTCTTGGTTAATTTCTCTTGGTTCATGTCAAATTAATTTTGATAAGCCGCACCTGACTATAAGTCGCAGGACCAGCCAAACTATGAAAAAAAGTGTGACTTACAGTCCGGAAAAAACGGTATTATGTATACCTTTTTTTTTTTTTTTTTTATTGCAACCCATATAGAAAATCTTTTTGAAATCAGAATATTTATTGAATCTTAATACAAGTATGAAAATGTTTTCCCCCCATGCATATTTACGAATCATATTTAATATGGCTTTTAATATAAGGCTTTTATGATCACATAATATATATTTAAAGTAACTAATATATAGAGGTAGTCAAAATACAGCTTCAATACTAATAAAGGATTAAACCTGTTTATAAAATGTCAATGTGTGTTTTCATTTGTTAGTAAATCATATTTAAAGGGACACATCACCCAAAAATGAAAAATTAGCCCATGATTTACTCACACTCAAGCCATCCTAGGTTTATACGGCTTTCTTCTTTCAGACTAATACATTTTGGAGTTATATTAAAAAATGTCCTGAGCTTTATAATAGCAGTGAACGAGAGAGAATTTGCTAGTCTCGTGAGAACCAAGTTTTGTTCACAGGCTCAAAGGAAGTAAAGTTTCCTCTGTTTAGCAAAGGAAAACCAGTCTTCTCTTGGCTTATATTGAAATCCTCCGACATTTTTCTTTACAAATCCTCGTTTTGGTCAGTAATGCTTCTTCACATGTCTAGTGTTATTGAATGGAGAGAATCATTACCTCCACCAGTTTGGAGAAGAGGTACATGGAGATGGAGGTGCTCTTGTAAAAGAACATCGAGATGCCAGCAAGAAAACCTGAAAAGATAAACGTAAAAAACGGTGAGCTAAGAACATCTAATGGCTGTGCAAAGGGAAAAAGAGTTCGAAACACTCTTTACCTGCTATGAGAGCATGGAGCTCGTCATCCAGGTTACGCACCCATCTCAGTAAACAGCTTGTGCCCTTTTAACAAATGGAAGGGAGATAGAGAGAGACAAATTTCACAACTGAAAAAAAATGTTACCGAGAAAGGTGAAGAATACAAATCCCCCTAAAAGCTGCAGAGGAACTTGCCATCTCATAGGAAAAACCAGCGCCGGATCTTAGCGGAGATGAAGTACCTTGTATATACTGACAAAAGATCCCAGGAAAGCCCCAAGCTGGAAGTTCTCTTTGTTGTAGAGCACCCAGAGCAGTCGAGAGGGTTTTGTAAAAGCCTGTCTGAACGCTGATGGAACCTTCAAACAGCACTGAATGAGGTAACCCACGCTGAACATTCGGATGAAACCCTTCAAAAACACAAAGCATCTCAGAAACTGCTCTGCAGAAAACATCTCACAGCTTCACATCAACTGTCAGTTAGTGAGCAAAGGGCACTGCTATATCAACAGAGCCTTTGACCCAGATAAACGCAACACATGTTTGCACTCTCATACTGTCTCTGTCCCGTTCAAACACAAACGCTCAGAACTGACAGATGAGGGGTTTGAGAGACGGCAGGTTAGGAGGTCTCAGACTCTTACTTTAACACAGTAGGAGATGCAGTTGTCTTGATAGTGTTTGCAACATCTATGCCTGGGTCCATGTTTGCATCTAAAGGGGACACACACATAATGAATACAGACAATGTGTTATGAAGCAGGGGAACATTCATGCATGAAAATGAAGCCGGAACGTACATTAACTCCAAGTGTCAAATGCAACTCGGACACTATTTTTACCCACTATTGTTATTATATACATTAGGGGTCACAATTAAATAAATTAACACTTTACGTAGCAAGAAAACTTTAAATAGATTACATTTAAACTAAAGTGACATTAAAGAGATTTATAATATGCCAAATGATTTCTATTTTGAATAAAACGCTATTAATCCAAATGTACCACTGTTTCAATAGTTGTTAACACAGATAATAAGAAATGCTTCTTGAGCACCAAATCAGCATATTAGAAGGATTTCTGAAAGACACTGCGGGAGTGGAGTTATGATGCTGAAAATTCAGCTTTGCCATCATAGAAATAATTACATTTCAAAATGTAATAAAATAGAAAAAAACATATTTAAAATTTTAGTAATAAGTCACAATATTACTGTTTTTACTTTCAAAAATCGACCTTAGCTTATATATAATTTCCTCCCAAATAATATATGTGGAGATTTGGATTTACATTTTATTACAGTGTAAAATAACATTGATCTCACATTTAATAAAAATTAAGTTACAATTATTATTTTTTTTCATACTTAGAAAGCCCTAAAAATATGGTTATGGATAAAATACAATTTTCTATCACAAATACAATAGTCTTATATATTTGGCTATATTTGTCTCACTCACATAGAGTCTAGGAGTTTGCGTGTAAACGCTCTGATGCAGCTCCTCCTGGAGGCAGGCGTGTGCTCCGGTCTCTCATCCGGTGGCTGCGTGTCTCTCTCCGAACCCTGGCCATACGTCTGCTCAGACACACAAGGGTGTGTTGGGATCTCCTCCTTGCCAACTATAAATCTGCAGCAGCCAGACACATAATCTCCTTTAACAGTCTGACACGAGCTGATTACGCTCTGAACAGAGTGTTTCCTAGGGCCTTAATGACAAATCCTTGGGAATTTAAGAACTACGGAAAGCCATGTAAATCGATAAATAAAACTTACTTTAAGGCAGAGAATGCAAAGCCATTCAGTCCATCTTTACATCTGAAGACAAAACCAGAAATTGGAAAGTTTAAAAGGGTCAGTGTTTGTAATTGAGCAACTAGGTTTTTATTTGTTCTGAAGAGTGTTCCTGTCCATCTCAATCCTGCTCCTGGAGGACCTCAGCAAGTCTTGGAGGAGCCTCTACTAATGAGTAATTGATGCGTTGAAGAAATAAAAAGATAACCATGACTGGCGTCCTTCAGGACCAGGATTGAGAGGCAGTAACCTGACAAACTGACCTGAAGAAAAACATGAAGAGAGATGCAGTCAAGCAGAAGAGAAGAACCTGGAACAAAAAAAAAGTGGAAATTATGAGACAGACATCACATGAAACTTTATGATCAGGTCAAGCTTAGTTCAAAGCAGGGAAACGAATGAAATTTTTAAAAGGAACAGAACCATTATTGTATAGTTCAGAACAGTATCGAAAATTTGAAATGGCCATTAACCGGTTAATAACGTTATTTTATCGTTCAATTTAATATTTGAAATTTCCTTTCAACCAATCACGAATTCCAGTAGTAGATCCTATGCAAATGTGACGCTGAAGCCAACGAGTGAAATGTCTGCTCAGATGTGATCTCATCATAGCACAATGGCAATGCACCACTCTTAGAGTTTATCTGAGGATATGTGAAATGAATTCAACAGATCACACACCTGCAGCGCTTCTGTGAATGGACAAAACAGAAAAACTATAGGATTACATAAAAATAAATCTAGGCATATATACTAAATATATTTCACTTCAATCATATTAACAGATTAACGAAACGAAAAAAATAATTAAAAAGTGCTAAATTACGGATAAAGAAACAAATAAAGTTACACTGCTCCGTTGTACAAAATGCTGCGTTCAACGTGACCGTGCCTCATTGTGCTGATAAAGCTGATGTGAAGGACGATGTTTTATGTCGATGAAAGTACAAACACTATATAATAAATAATATTTTAGCATCCAGATACGTCGGGAACATGGAAACATTTGGTTTCGTGCTGAATGAGAGAGGTAGGCATCAGCTTCAGCTTAAATTAATTTGTTTTTGGACTGACGTGTTTATAGCCTAAACTTTAGAGGATTTATTTTGGAGATAAACTAATAACTGTTTTTATAATGTTTGTTAACATTTTGCTTCAGACTATAGGCATTTTAGCCTTTATTATTTCAAAAAGTAATAGGACTAATAAATGTGAGCCGGGAATTACCCTCAAAACGCAATCTTATACAAGGGTTTTTTTTTTTGTTTGTTTGTTTTTTTTTTTTTACAATGAACCAAACATTTTTAAATATCTTCAAAATACTTTGATGTCTTTAAAGTGTTGATAGATTTTTGTTTTTTTGTATCTTACATTTGGGCAAAATCTAGAAAAGATGATGCTGTATTGGCTGTGACTAAGCGCAGCGGGTTATTGGCTCACTTTAGATCTCTATTTTTTCCTTTTCTTTTTGAGTCAAGAAAACACTGTACTTTATTATTAATAGGCAAATTATAGGCAAAGAATATATATATATATATATATATATATATATATATATATATATATATATATATATATATATATATATATATATATATATATATATATATATATATATATATATATATATATATATATATATATATATATATATATATATATATATATTTTTTTTTTTTTTTTTTTTTTACTTTATTAACTGGTATTTCTTCCATCCGAAACAAGTTTCGGAACAGTAATAATATCAAAAGGAACGCAGGAACAGGAACAGGAGCAAACCAATTGAATTTTTTTTCTTCATTTTCAAGCCCTGGTTCAAAGTAATGATGCTTTTGCAAATATGTAAAGTGGGACTGCATCATTAACACTAAATGATCTCAGTGCATGATGTAATAACATTAGTTTGGGCTTAGTATTTTTGATTTTGTTTTCGAAAGTTTCTTATGCACAAAAAAAATCTGCATTTATTTTTTACTCTCTGCAATATTTTGAAACCATGATTCTTCGATGAGAATTTCAATAGAAGAGCATTTATTTAGCTTTTTTTTTTTTTTACATTATAAATGTCTTTATTGCTATTTATGATCAATTTAATGCCTCCTTGCTGGATAAAAGAAAAAAACCTTACTAACCCCAAGCATGAACTGTAACGTACCTCTCCGTGTTTCATAGGCTTAACAAGACCCCTTGTGACAGCCATCCGGAAAATCGTCTCCGTCGCCTGGAAATGACACAGAACACTTCAGTTTAAAATCACCCGAGGTCTCCTTGAAATAAACAGTTCTGATCACAGCTTTCCAGAAAAAGTAACATAAGTGACAGATAACAGATGTGATGTTGACAACTGCCAGGAAACGGCCATGCAACTGTGAAAGAACTGTCAAGAAATAATGCAGCGGAACTGAAAAGCAGCAATGCTGAATCATCTTACCAGGTTCGCCATGTAAATTGTTAGGAGTCCTCTCCTGAATCAAAAAAGACAGAACTAATTGAGGTTTTGCTAAATAATTTTGCACTATTAGCCCAATTGTTCAGCATCACAGCAAGGACGGAAACTATAACAATAGCAATTTAAACAACTGTTCTAACTCTGTTTACAACACAGAGGAACAATATAACTGGAATCATATTCAGAACGTTTTCTTTTTTTTTTGGTGTTTTTCTTCTGTTGGTGTGGACATGAATATAGTTATTGTTGTAATTTTCATTCTTGGTGTCAATGGGCCTTAACTCTTTTCCATTAGAGTACATTTCCATATGCAAGTTCAGTGTAAATTTGGTTTAAGCTTTGGATAATTTGTATAAAATTCATAGAAAAGAAAGGCCACAGGCAATCAGTGATGAAATGTCCGGGCTAACCTGCTTTTCCGCTCTATTAGTATGGCGATGTATGAGGCTGGCAGTGCCGCCCCAAACCCAGCTGACCAGGAGTAGAAACGTCCCAACAGCTTCCTGATTAAAAAGTGAACAATGGAAAGATTAGCTGGTCATTTATAATCATAAGCTAATGGACATGCTTTCAACCGAGGACAATATCACGGTTGAATATGTGTCTCATTTAGAAGGGAATAAAATAATCCATAATCCTAATAATTCATTCACAAATTAGGTGAGTGGACCAGTCATGCAGAACGCCATTCATAAATCCCTGTGCATAATGTATTTGATGTGTCAAAGGTCTTTACAATCCTATTTGGACAGATATGTACGTAGACTTTAAACGGCTGATAAGGACAGGGATTCAAAGGTTGCTCGTGGTCGGACGGCTGCACACGTGGGGTGACAAATGTTTCCAAGAAATGCTTGTTGGCAGAATTTTGTTCAAATTACCGGAGAATGCAGAAAAACGCAATGTAGAGGCCTCCATTTGCGGTCAGGAAAGACGTGGATTGCAGGATCTCGGGAAGCAGCCTTTTCTTGTAATAATCTTTTTTCCTTCTCCTTAAAATGGCTGCAATCTGGAACTCAGAAAAATATCAATTGCATGTTAGGGAGATCCATTTCAGACTTTACTCAAGCTCTCGGTGCATTAGTTTTTTCTCTGTGTTATAAAATGACATTGGCTGTAACTCAAGCAACAGATAGGTTTCCTTAAGTAGGAGTCTATGGTTTGTCACCCACTGACCGCTGACCTACTGTCTAATGACAGACTGAGCCGTAGTTTCTGCGAAACTATATCAGAGGCCAATTCTACAACAAAACATTTCAGGTGTTGCACAACTTTGAACTGCAGTTTTGTAAATGACACACATCCAAATTGGACACAATGATGATCCCTCTGTCAGATCTATATAGACTGACAGCCAGTCATACTTAGTCATCACAGGCAAATAAATACAAGATTAACAACAACAAGTGGAATAGTGGTCAAAACTCAGGGCTCATAAGCAGAAGGTTTCTGGTTTGAGTCCATGAGCCTTTACTGTCCTTAAAAACAGTGCACAGTTAAATTTGGTTCTTCTGAGCAAAACTGGTAAAAGAATGCCACACACATTTTTTTAACTTATGCTATAAAATATAAAAATATAATGACAAATAACTGCTCATCGATGTTCAGTCAAAAGATCAGTTTCTTAATTCACTCATCAGTTCTAGATTTGATTATTATGAATATAGCCTATACAATATATCAATAAATTAAACCAATACAAAAAAAAGAATAATAACAAATAAATAAATAAATAAATAAAAATATTATATTATATATTATCCATTTTGAAAAAAAAAATAATAATGTTCACGAATCTGCCATTACTAGCAAGTAGTTTTAATGTGAGCCAGTGGAAATACATGTCAAATAAAACATCTCGTTTTAAATCTATTAGTAAGCTTCGGTTACGGTTCGGTTATGGTAAAGAGTTTCGGTTTAATGAGAATGACTGTGCAAATCTACTAGACAAACCAGGCAGTTTATCATCAAATTAAGTGCGACACGCATAACTTTAATTCACACCATTATTCAAAAGAACGAAACAAAAAGCAAAATTAAATGTCATTTGACAGTTTCAAGACTATTATTACCAGCATCTCTCTGTCGGTTTGCTGACCGTGTCATCAGTCTAACGACATTTTGTTTTTACTTTGAATGCTAGTAAATGTAAAACACGACGGGTTGAGACCCACGTCTCTGTGTGTTTTTTTTTTACTTATTTTCTCTCTAAATAACTTGTCAACTATCACGGGCCCTTGCATCGTCCTGCAGGACTCCGATGTAGCTGCCAGGCTAACTGCGCCCTTGCCCTGCTAAATAAACGGATAGATCCGCGCTGAGACACTCACCAGATACAGAGGAGCATATATCTTGAAGGAGACCTCCAGGGCGCCGGCTGTCACCTGCAGGGTGGAGAACGTACATGAGGGATTCCAAGTGTGTCCTAACTCATAGCAGCTGTGCGGTATGGACTTGCTGAGAGCAGCCATGTTTAGCAGCACCACACCGCGGGAGCGCGCGTCCGCTGTTTCTTGCAGGATCGCTCCCGATTGATGCGCGCTCCCGTTGAGGGTCAGATAATGGATTTTAGGAGGATTAACAGCCATGCCGTTACCAACAGTTATTGTTTCCACAGTAAATAGATTAATTTATAGATCATAAATAATTTTATTATATTGTAATTTGATATTAACCTCTATGCATTGCTATTAGTGTGCGCATTCTCTTGAAATTCATCTTGCATAATTTAACAAATAAAGACAGACACATATTGGCATCCCTGTAACTTAGCTAATAAACTTTCTATACATAATTCTAAAAAAATATAAACCAAAGTCATAAAACAAAACGTAAATTACCTTGTACATGCATTGCTACAATTCGATTTTGTTGATAAACATACAAAATATTAAGTTAGCAAATATATCTATCTGTCTGACATAAAATAAAAAACTATGTAATAAATACAATTGAATATATCATTATATTATGTAATACGACCTACACTAACCCACCCATAATTTACAAACGTATTTTTCATTCAAATAATCTATATATTAGAGCTAAAGTGAAGTGCTCCAAAAACAACAGCAGAGGGCGATGGTGTAAAGTGCACACATCCTCATGTGGATGCTCTCTTTGTAATATTATATTACTAAAACCACGGCGAGAAAAAAAAAATGATTGTCAACACTTAATTGATATCAGTACGTCATTTCGAGGAAGAAAGGGGTGAATTAACAGCACAACAACGTCTACAAAAAAATGCTGCTGCAAGAATTCCCATCCCAGTACACGGTCATGCTGATGTAACTGCAGAAATAATAGCTGCAAGTTTAGCTTACTACTGACACTGATTTTCTGAAAGGAAAATTGCAGTTATATACCATAAAAACCATTCTTTAAGTGAATTGGAGATAATCTGTCACAGTTTGTGCATAAATGTTGTAACTCCAAGTTTAATAAGCAAATTTAATGTTTTCAAGAAAGTGAAACTGTAAAAATTATCCTACATTTTGCTGTACACCCAGCATTATTTAAAATAAATCACAAAGATGCTGACAGCTCAAGTGCCTTTATTGGGACCAGAATAACAGCTCAGAGCCACTCATTGTTAACGTGGATGGCTTCTCCTTAAAAAAAAAAAAAAACAAATACAAGAAGAATGGGGCTAGATATTAAATACACAACACTTGAAAAGCTAAGACGGTGAGACACACAGGTTAGTGATATCATTCATCCTCATCCCAGTCCTTCTTTCCTTGTGGAGCTTTGGGTCCACCAGCCGGCTTGGCCATTATAATCTGTGGGAGAGAAGCACACATTATCAGACACTTAGAGTAAAAGACAGGCAGTTGTGTGCAGTGCAATATCCTGTGAGGAAAAAGTGCTTTTAATGCATGCGGCATGCAAGTAAATTCTGGCAAAAACACAAATGACATTCAAACCGTCAGAATTAAATAAGTTAGTGAGCTTGTGAAGAAAACGAGATCTTAAACATAGTAGGTTTAGGAGACAACCATCATACTCATTACATCTGATTAAAAAAGTATCAAAACCATCAGAATTAATATTCATGACACTGGACCACAAAACCTTAGTCTGAAGTGTGAATTTTTCAAAATGTAGATTTATACAGCATCTGAAAGCTGAATAAATAAGCTGTCCATTGATGTATGGTTTATTAGGTTATTGTGAGGTAACGACAGGCTAGACTCATTCATGGTGAATTTCCACACAGTGTTCATGCAACCCAGTTCCTCCAGGGGTTAGGCACTCCAAACAGTGGCGTGTTTTTGTGCACCTTTGCAATGATTTAGGATTTCTTATCAATGATGTGTATCAAATTTGTCTGGTTCCTCGTCCCAACCGTCTTTGTCCCAGTGTCCTTGCTGTTTGGGGGCTTTGGGTCCCCCTGCTGGCTTTGCCATAATGATCTGGCATATACACATCACATTATAAAACAGAAAGGAGGCGGCTAACAAAGCACCTATACTCCTAAATATGGACAGAATAAGAAACTGAATGATACAGAATTGAAAAGTGAAGAGCTAACCTGATCCACACGGAGGACGGTAATGGCTGCATTTGTGGCCAGTTTGATGCCCCAGTGCTTGACCAGGTATGGATCGAGGATACCGGCCTCCATCATGTCCCTCAATGCAGGACCCTCTCCCTGAATGGTTTAAAACAAATACTTAGTCATCAATTACACCCAAAAATGCATGATTAAGGGTCCTTCTTTCAGGTCTGCTGCCTCCTTATCCCTCACCTCAATATCAAAGCCAGAGTTCTTGTTGCCCTCGTGATGGGCGGCATAGAGTTTGGAGATCAGCTCATTGCCCTTGACACCACAGTTTTCTGCCAGAGCACGAGGCAGTACTTCAAATGCCTCTGCGTACTTCTTGATGGCGTACTGCTCCAGGCCTGGGCAAGTCTTTAGAGGACATGTTCAAATTATTTACACTGTTCAGGTTGCGCCAACAGCAAAATGCAATTGGATCGATTTTCTTACTTCTCCATAGGAGGTGATGTGTTTCGCCAGCTCAATTTCAGTGGCACCGGCACCCGGACAAAGACGTGCATCCTGAGGGGAAATGGTTCTGTTTGGTCATGATTGTCATGATTTAAAAGTGTTTTTGGGGTGGAGTTTTAAAGTAGCTTACCCTGACAAGGACTTTAAAGGTGTTAACTCCATCGTCGATGGCACGCTCAATGTCATCCATCAGGTTGTCTGTGGACCCACGAATTACTAAAGTAGAGATGGACCCATCCTCTTTATCTAGAAATAAAAGGATTGAGATGCCATGAGCTGTCTGGATGCATCACTGCCAGACAGTATCAAGAAAAAAGGCACAAAGACATCTATCTACATGATATGTTGGTAAGATATTAACAAAATAAAAAAAGTGAAAGTGAAAAAGTGAAAGTGATGTGACATTCAGCCAAGTATGGTGACCCATACTCAGAATTCGTGCTCTGCATTTAACCCAACCCAAAGTGCGCACACACACACACACACACACACACTCAGAGCAGTGGGCAGCCATTTATGCTGCAGCACCCGGGGAGAAGTTGGGGGTTCGGTGCCTTGCTCAAGGGCACCTCAGTTGTGGTATTGCCGGCCCGAGATTCGAACCCACAACCCTAGGGTTAGGAGTCAAACTCTCTAACCACTAGGCCACGACTTCAAAATAATTTTCATGGTTACAGACAACTGTTTTCAATTTAATTGTATTTGGAAATTTAATTTATTCCAGTGATTGCAAAGCTGAATTTTAAATTTTCTGAATTTTCTGATTTGATGCTTAAAATTTTTTTTTCTCTTTATTGTCACTTTTGATTACTTTAGTGCATCCTTACTGAATATAATTGTTCATTTATTTTGTAAACATTTCTTGGAATCTTACTGGCCCCAAACTTTTGAACAGTGGTGTAGATACATATTTTATGCACATGAAAACATACATGAGTAATGTGTTAAATTTTTCTTACCATGTTTAAATACCACAACCTGCGTATCTCCAACCTCGGACAGATACACACCGTTACAGTGTCCCATCTCTTCTGGGGTCGGGGGAGTCTGTTTACCCAGAGAAAAAAAACAAAAAAAAACAACACGACATAATGATGTCATCTAGCTTGTCACCAACTCACAAAGTGCCACTAGTAAAACTCTAAACAACTCACCAGTCTGGGCAATGCTGTGGCTCCCACAGTTTTGCATAGTCTTCTGAGGTCCCACTTTGAATTCAACCTGGGTGAACAGCGTTCATAAATATCAGATGTGTCACTTTTACTCTCATTTAACAAGCCAACACATAAAAAACACTGAAAAATCAAGCAGTACAAAGACAAAAAAAAGAAGGGATCTGCCTCTGTCATACCTCACCACCATGAGCTTGTACTTGTTGGCGTAATGAAGGGCCATATCAGCAACTTTGCCCCCAGTCACAACCACACTGGCCCCTGAATCAGCGATAGACTTCACCTGGGCCTCCATCAGGTCCTCTTCTCCTTTACTGAAATTCACGAGCTCCTCTGCATTCTTTATAAGTACTGTTCCCTACAAAACATCAAAAAGAAAAAAATTAAGGAAGACAGTCCAAAAAAGCAAAGGAGAACGTTTTTTAACATCACACAAAGGAAATACTATTTCAACCCATAGACACATTTAATCCAATTCACTGAGCATTTCCCTACCTTTGTTTCAGTAACCATGCAGTCAAACGGACAGGAGAACACTGCTATCTTTGCGTCTTTCACTGATGTGATGTTTCCTTCAGTCTCTTTCTTAAATACCATCCCATGAAGCATCGTAGAAGAGTTCAGTCCACAGCCCTACAAAAGAAAGAGAAATAAAGAACTGAAACTGACCCACAGACACGCATTCATTTCATTTAAAACAAAGCCGAAATTCAATGTCACTTTGTACTTACCAAAATTTTGCACACTCTGACATTATCGACGTTGAAATTGCCGGACTCGGGGAAGATAGAGACTGAAAAATAAGTAATAATAAGAATAACATTATTCAAATGAGACCTCATCACAAAATGAAACTGAATTTTCCCGGAGTACACAGAAGCATTCATGCCTTACCACAGGCCTGTGCGATAAGGTTGGCCAGGAAGTCCTCATTGCCGTACTGTTTGCTCATGATGGCCGAGCGGATCATGGCTGTGACCTCATCCAGATCATGCAGGTTCTTCGCAGACGTACAGACGCAATCGGGGAGAATCTCCAGAGCTTTCTTACATGCCATCTCATAGCCCTCAATCACCTGGGAGAAACAATTAACATCATCAACAGCTCAGGAAAATATGTCATTCATAAGGCAAATCATTTATATAGCAGGTCTCAACATTAATTAATCATACAATTTAACCCTCATATTGCACTCGGGTCTGATACATAATGAAATGCTAATTAAATGCTTAGTTGTAGCATGGGAAACCAAACTTTGGGTCCAAAAAAAACTTTGGTTTTTAGATATAGATATAACCATACATTGCAAACCTATTTCCTGACAGTGGCATACTGCATAAGTGGCGTAAATTACTGACCTCTGAAACAGACAGGCCCATTCTCAGCAGCTCCTCTGCAAGCTCCAGCAGAGCACCAGCAAACACAAGCACAAAGTTTGTGCCATCGCCTACTTCCTGCTCTTGCATGTGGGATGCCATCACGATCATTTTGGCTGCCGGGTGCTGAACCTTGAGGGAAGGAAAGAAAAGAGAAAAAGAGAGACGTTCAAAACTAAATAAAGAAAGAGAGACATATTTTTCCAAATGATAGGCATTCATTCATGTTTTTATCACAATTGCTATTATCTACCTCCAGCTCTCTGAGAATGGTGGCAGCATCATTTGTGACAAAGAGTTTCTCCAAGTGGTTGATGACCATTTTGTTCATACCTGTACAGAATTAAGTGATCACGTGAAGTCCAGTGATGTCACTAAAAAGGCCTAATATATAATAGCGGACAAAAAAGCCTCACCATTGGGTCCGTATGCAGTTCTTGTGGTCTGTGCCAGTTCTTTGCATGCCTGGATGTTCCTGTAAACAGCCTCCTCAAGACCCGAATAGTGCTGATTGTGGAAAACAAATGGCAACCATAAGACAAAAGTCACTTTTATATTTTGAAAACGTAAAACATTTGTGGCTGGTTAGTGGCTTAAATATTCAAAATTGTGTAACATGGTTGTTGAAAAATATTTTTCAAAATTAAATACTAGGCAGTGAGTGACCAGCCGTTTAAGCTTTCATTTCCATAATATAAGAAACTGAGACAATTTTGCATATATACATCATGCAGAATCAGACACCGTTAGTAGTGTATACACACACACACACACACACAATAAGTAATAATACATTGGATTAGATCAACCAGAAAGAACCAGGAGTAGTAGTAATGTTATTTGCTGATACAATGAGGTTTATCAAAACTGCATTTGTCAGAGCTATGAGAATGAATATCTATTTTTTTTTAAATCTCAAATGCTTCAAATTGAGAACCGTTACAAAATTAATTAATTGGGAATTTAAAAAAGTACGAATGGGGAACTGCCCTTTTATGGGAAACTCTATTCTTGATAGTCATATTATTTTTACAGACGTTAAATAAAACAGTACATTTAAATAGCTGGGACTCTACAGTTTACCAAAATCAACTTCCTAGTTCCTTTCTAGATTTCCAACAGTGTGAGTGATGGAGGGGTCTTCAGCTAACATGCTAACGTCATTCATCCGTTACTTTCTAATCAAACCCAATCACTGTCAAACCCTAGACAGATTTCATTTAGACCTAATGGTAATGGCTTTGTACAAAATATTATTCTTCAGCTTAAGTGTGTGTTGCTTTTACTAGTAATTTAACGTTAGTCGGACGGGATGAGGCCCGTGTTCTAGAAACCTCTATGTAGAGTCACTGTGTGCGCTTCTAAAAAACACCACAGCACGAGCAGAATAATGCTTCAACAGCCCTACCTTCGCACCATCCTTTAACATCTGAGCAAATCCCGGAGCTTTGGGGACGTGAAGTGCCATTTTGACCAGATAAGAGAGATATTGGACTGATGCTGGATGAGGCTGCAGCGCACGAGAAGCATGCAGCTATGAAAGAACAGGCGCTGCTGCAGAGAGCAGAAACACGGATTACTGGTCCAGACAGGCGAGAGAGTGGAGCGCCGATTGAGTCGATTGATCCCCACCCAATTACAGAAAAGCTCTATTACAGTTTTTCTCAGTCGCTTTGGTACATTTCTCGAATCAAACTCACAATTTGCAAAACAGTAAGTGCCTTTCTCAAAACAACTCGTACAAATAGCAAAACAACATGGATTTCTTGCAAAAGCCACTCTCTTACTCAAAATCCTTAATTCATCTCTCAAAAGTAAATAGCTATCTGTGTCAATGAACATGTCAGTGCCATCAGAATGACAAGTCCTTGTGTCATAGTTTACGGATAAGACAGTCAAATTGTTTAGTCATGTTGTCAATATAACAGTTTACTCTGGAGGGATGCTCTGATGTAAACTATAGCAACATTTTGGATGACAGTTACTGTATTGAACAGTATGCCATATGCTTATGTATGCCATATAAACATTTCAAAAGTACACATTTACACATTACTGTATGTGGGGTATTGACTGAAAGAGACTGGATTGAATTCCCAGTTACACTTTTACTAATAGTGGTCTGGCCAAAAAAAAAAATATATATAAAAAAAAAAAAACCTTTACAATGTCATTGTGATATAGAATAGGAAAAAGAAATATGGGCACAAAGATTAAAATAAGTCAATTGACAGAATGTGTACAGAATGTGTAACTCTTGTGTTGTCCTCTGTCTATACAGTATAAGCTTTCTAACTGAAGATTCATGAGATGAACCTTTGAGCTATTTCAGAGAAATGGTTTATCATTGGTTTATCATCTACATTCTCTTCATTAGTCAAGATTCACTTGCACAATTCATGCTAAATTGACAAAAAGTCTAATAATAATGTGTAAAAAAAATAAATGTGTAAAAGTGTGCTTGGCAGTTTATGACAACTAGATTAACCATTTTGCATTTAATGACTTATACGATGAACTAAAGACCCAATGTTTTGGGGGGTAAGACTATTGCACAGAAAACTATATAATACATTTTGAGCAACATGACATTAGCAACTGATAATGTAGGAAACAACAGAGAATTGTACATAATAATTTGCATGGATGTACCAAAGCATTTGCAACTTGTTCAAAGAAATGAGAAACTGCTTTTTTGATGTGCACAAGTGACACAATGATGTGAGAATTGAACAGGTAGTTTTGAGAATTTCAATTCTGATCTAAGAAATGTACCAAAGTGACTGAGAAAAACTGTAATATTTATTTATTTATTTATGAGTACTTAATCAGTTTTTCCTTAGCCAAATTAATTTATAAATTACACACACACACACACACACATATATATATTATACATTTAGCTGATGCTTTTATCCAGTGACCTACAAAAGAGGAACAAAGCTATTCATCAAATAACATTTTATTTTATTCTATATAAATAAAATAATTTATATGTATTTATTCATTATTCAATGTGTGTTTAAATATACTTTTAATTGAAAAGCAATTTCTTATTTTAAATTCAGTAAATACATTTAAATGTACAACTATTTTGATATACCTTATGTATGTTGTTAAATATTCATATAACTTTAAATAATCAACAATCAAATTAATTGTTAAAACTAGTTTGAGACAAATGAATATAGTAATTTATTCTACTGTATTGATTTATTATTCTATTGTTTATAAATCTTTTATTTAGTCTACATTATTTTAAATATCTTTATATATATATTTTTAATATATATATTTTTTTATATATATTTTTTAATGTATTTTAAGTTTTTTTCTGTGTGTATTTCTTTTGCAATCAATTTGATGTACACAGCTCGGAATGCTTGCACTAATGATTATTATTTTGCAATAAAAGAAACCTAACAGTGTGATTTGTAACACAAACCACAACCCTGAATCATCTTGTAAAGAAAGCACAAAACAACTTCAAAAACCAAAGCTTTGCATTGTTCTCTTGAATGTATGGATGACTCAAAGCTGATTGGAGAGATAGACATTGTTCTAGCGTAAAGTCATGCCATCGGAGCCATTTAATTGTGGAGTCTGGCTGGCACAAAGAGAATCACAGTGCCACTCTGACAGCCTCCTGGTGAAGAACTATTACTTTGGCTGTGTTTGTGAACCTGCATTTGGCTTCTCAGTGTACACTACGAAGACTACGAGACTTTTTACAGTATAAACAGGAAAGAAGATCGACAGGATTCTCAATGGAGTTTCTACAGCTCTGTGTCTTTTGCTGAGCAACTCTTGAGGCTTGAGAATCTAAATTTTAACTGACAGTTTTCTGCGAATAAGTTTTTATTGTCAGGTAAGGGGTTTTACTGTCTCATCTAATCATATGTAACAAATTACACCTATCAAATTATGCTTTTTGCTTTAACAAAGTAAAGTAACAGTAACCAACACTTTATAGCCTTTTTAACAAGTTGTAGCCTTTTTTGTGACACTTACATTGGGGTTGTGTCTTCTGTAATGTTCAGTAAAAAAAAAAAAAAACTAATAAAGTATAGTAAGTATACATATAATATTACTATAAACATACACAAATATGATTTCACAACTCATTTCAACACTAAGAAACACTGTGCAGCTGATACAGAAGTATGATCTCATTTGCTGGCTGCAAAGGGAATTTTCTCCAATTGTTTAATCCCTGATGCAACTTTGGGCACATGATGAAACCTATTCATGACCCCTGAAAGGCTGCTGATCTCTTACATCTAAAGCATAAAATCCACCCATTTAATCCAGATCTGTTCTTTTCCTAGGAATAAATGATCACCTCAACTAGACGAGTGTCTGCAGATAAACCTGAAGTACAAATCGCTTTCAGTCTCGACGAAACCTCAGGTAACACATCTTGTAAGGATAAGTAGATTATTATTTTAGGAGTTTACACGCTTGTAACAAAGACACTGTGATCGAGAGACTAAAATAGAGTTGTGTTCCCCCGCTCCGCACGGTCCGTACGATGCATGACTTCTACCAAAATGGCAACAAGCAAAACCCACCTAAAGCCTCTCATGTGGGATCAATTCAGCTTTTACCATCCTTAACAAAGAAACAGGTGCCCTCTCTATTTTAGTTGATCTCTGGCATCTTAAAAACAAAATACACCTAGCCACAAAGTCAACAGCGCTGTCAAAGTGTTTTACAGCTATTCGGGCAAATGCTTTGATGGCAGCTGCTGCCTGGGCATTGCAGCATCAGGTTTCTGTTTTAATACCTCAGTGCTGCATGATTCACTCATTTGCTTTTAGAACACTGGCCTAAATTTAAAAGCATTTAATACTTCACGCTTTGCAGAAACATTGCCCTGCTTTTTCTTTTTCCCAAAAGTGGAGCATAAATAGAGTCCTACACATAAACATGCTACACTCAGCACTCTTTCCAATAATTCCATCCTTCTCTTCTCTTCTCTTCTCTTCTCTTC
Organism: Carassius auratus; assembly: GCF_003368295.1. Taxonomy (NCBI): domain Eukaryota; kingdom Metazoa; phylum Chordata; class Actinopteri; order Cypriniformes; family Cyprinidae; genus Carassius; species Carassius auratus. The sequence continues at coordinate 53,699 of NW_020528206.1, read as the reverse complement.
TCTTCTCTTCTCTTCTCTTCTCTTCTCTTCTTTTGTGTGTGTGTGTGTAATTAACAGTCACAAAAACAGACAGACTGATAAACAGACATACAGACAGACAGACAGATAGATAGATAGATAGATAGATAGATAGATAGATAGATAGATAGATAGATAGATAGATAGACATACAGATAGATAGATAGATAGATAGATAGATAGATAGATAGATAGATAGATAGATAGATAGATAGATAGATAGATAGATAGATAGATAGAAAGACATACAGATAGATAGATAGATAGATAGATAGATAGATAGATAGATAGATAGATAGATAGATAGATAGATAGATAGATAGATAGATAGAAAGACACAGATAGATAGATAGATAGATAGATAGATAGATAGATAGATAGATAGATAGATAGATAGATAGATAGATAGATAGATAGATAGATAGATAGAAAGACATACAGATAGATAGATAGATAGATAGATAGATAGATAGATAGATAGATAGATAGATAGATAGATAGATAGATAGACATACAGATAGATAGATAGATAGATAGATAGATAGATAGATAGATAAAAAGACATACACATAGATAGATAGATAGATAGATAGATAGATAGATAGATAGATAGATAGATAGATAGATAGATAGATTGATAGATGGATAGATGGATGGATAGATAGAGAGATAGATAGATAGATAGACAGACAGACAGACAGACAGATAGATAGATAGATAGATAGATAGATAGATAGATAGATAGATAGATAGATAGATAGATAGATAGATAGATAGACAGAGGCATATAGATAGATAGATAGATAGATAGATAGATAGATAGATAGATAGACAGAAAGATAGATAGATAGATAGATAGATAGATAGATAGATAGATAGATAGATAGATAGATAGATAGATAGACAGAAAGATAGATAGATAGATAGATAGATAGATAGATAGACAGACAGACAGACAGACAGACAGACAGACAGACAGACAGACAGATAGATAGATAGATAGATAGACAGACAGACAGAGGCATATAGATAGATAGATAGATAGATAGATAGATAGATAGATAGATAGATAGATAGATAGATAGATAGATAGATAGATGGATGGATGGATAGATGGATAGATAGATAGATAGATAGATAGATAGATAGATAGATAGATAGATAGATAGATAGACAGACAGACAGACAGACAGACAGACAGACAGACAGACAGACAGACAGACAGACAGACAGATAAATAGACAGACAGACAGACAGACAGACAGACAGATAAATAAATAGATAGACAGATAGACAGACAGAGACATATAGATAGACAGACAGATAGATAGATAGATAGACATACAGACAGACAGACAGACAGACAGACAGATAGATAGATAGATAGATAGATAGATAGATAGATAGATAGATAGATAGATAGATAGATAGATAGATAGATAGATAGATAGATAGATAGACAGACAGACAGATAGATAGACAGACATATAGATAGATAGACATACAGGCAGGCAGGCAGGCAGGCAGGCAGGCAGACAGACAGACAGACAGACAGACAGACAGACAGATAGATAGATAGATAGATAGATAGATAGATAGATAGATAGATAGATAGATAGATAGATAGATAGATAGATAGATAGATAGATAGACAGACAGACAGATAGATAGACAGACATATAGATAGATAGACATTCAGGCAGGCAGACAGACAGACAGACAGACAGACAGACAGACAGACAGACAGACAGATAGATAGATAGATAGATTGGGAAAATTCAAAATAATATATATGCAGTCAGCCAAAATTATATGAAACTGTCATGCTCCTGTCATGTCATGCAACATTCTGCAGGAATCACAAGCATATCATGTTTCAGATAATGCCCTTGCAAAATTTTATGTATATTTATCTTTTAATTGGCCATCTGGCTGATGCATGACTGTAAACAGGCCTGTTTTTAGCAGGTTGCATCAGAGGATTCTCAACATGAGCGAGTGAGGCCCACTTGGACATAGCTTGCATGGCGGGAATCAGTGCAGACAAGCTGTCTGTCAGAACACTCGTTAAAGACAAGTCATTGTAAAGAACCTGGGAGATAGTTACTTTCAATCTGTCCGTTCAGGATTTAGAAAACAGGTGGTGGTCAAATTTGTCTTTTTGCACTGATCTGGAAGCAGTTTCTAGGTGAATAGCCACATGTTTGTTTACACAAGGGAAACTGGACCTGGATCAGTGTAAACAGCTAACTGGACATGCTGTGGTGTCATGTGCACTGTGGTAGGATTTAGCTGATTAGATGGATGTAGATGTCACCACTAAGGCCTTGGAGTAAAGATCTCAAACATTAGCATTCTCATACCAGACATGTTCCTTTGGCTTTCTTTTCCTGTCAGAGTTGAAAGATGCAGAGGATCCCCTTCCATCATTCCCTGACCTTGAGCAACGCCTGCAGGTAATGTTTATTAATAATCTGTTTAAAACATGATACGGCATAGTACTGCACACTTAGAATACAGAGTCTATACATTTGGCTATGAAGATGTATGTTATAAAGATGTTTGGGGTCAAACAGTGGGACGGGTATGCAAGAAAAAAAACTGTCGAAAAGCTAAATCCACTGTGCTAATATTAGCGCTAAACAGCAGAATTAACAGTCCTTGACTGGTCATGTCAATCGTTTGACTCCTTTGGCTATTTTCACTTTATAGCGCAACTTATTATTTAGCATATTTAATGGGATATTTAGAGAATCCTACTTTCTCAATGAGAAAATGTTTTAGCAATGCTTCTGTAAGACCACAAGATGGCATTAGTTTTATTTACCTTTAAGTTATCATCATAGTCAACAGGAAATCAAAATTTAATGATAATATCAAAATGATAAATGATACATTTGGAATAAAAAATAAATGTACTAATTCAAAAGTATGATTAAATAAAGCATTTAGTGACAAAATTCAAAATTTAATGATAATATCAAAATGATAAATGATACATTTGGAATAAAAAATAAATGTACTAATTAAAAAGTATGATTAAATAAAGCATTCAATTTTTGTCTCTAGAAGCCCATAATTTATTATTATTAATATTATTATTCAAAACAATTATTATTGTCAGTAGAAGCCCATACCTAATTAATGTATTAGTATTAGTGCTGTCAAAAAATTAATTGTATCCAAAATAAAATGTTTTGTTTACATAATATATGAGTTTGTAATCTATATATTTATTATGTGTATATTAATACAAACACATGCATGTATATATTTAAGAAAAAATATTATGTTTATACATTAAACGTATTATACATAATTTAAAATATAATGATATAAATATATAAATGTGTGTATATATATATATATATATATATATATATATATATATATATATATATATATATATATATATATATATATATATATATGCAAATATTTTCAAATTATATACTGAATGTGTGCTAGTCTTTATATATACATAATAAATGAACATATATATGTTGTCAACAAAAACTTTTATTTTTATGTGATTAATCGCAATGACGGCACTAATTATTATAATTATTAAATATACTTCTTAAATAAATACTGATAATTATTAAATAAAAACATTTGATCTTTGTCACTAAAGCCCATAAATTGTATTATTTTTCTTATTACTGTTGCTGTTGTTAATTATTATTAAATAAAAAAAATCTTTTATCTTTATTACTATAAAAAAATCTTTATAGGTTTTTACAAAAAAATATTAAACAAAAACATTTATTTTTACCACGAGGAGCTCATAAATGACAGACTTTGTATCTAATATACCTCCACTGGTCTTATTGTGAACAGTATGAAAAACAAATACCTATCTTCATAATCATTCATCAAAATGTATAACTTGCTTTTCTTTTTCGGAGTGATATCCTCCATCTTTTCACAATCCAATCAGCTCCTGATAGAAAAAATGTCCTGGCCTACTATTTTTCCCCCTATAAATATGCTGTTTCACTCAAAAATATGCTACATTACGCAAGTAAATGGAGAGTGAATGCTGTTTCATGCTGACATGTAGGGTTGGTTTTGATTGTTGACAACATGACTAGTTCAGTATTTTTTCCTCATACAATTTCCTCATAACTACTATATTACTGAGAGAGAAAAAAAGGCTTTTACACTAATAACAAATACTCTCAGACTGACAAAAAGCTAAAGTGAGCAAGCTCTGAAAGCTTGCATGTGTCTCTTTGCATCAAAGCACGAAATGTGCTGACTAGTGTGTACAGTAGGTTCTTTCAATTTATTCTTTTTCAATCTATAAAGCCATTTGTGAAATTATTTTGTTTTTATTTAAATTTGTGGTATGATACAGGCTATACTATGATTATTAATGCCTGGTTGATTAATGGTGTTTACAAGAACAGTGCTGCTAGCATTTATAGGAAGATCCCCATTAAAGTATCACTCTCTGAAATGCTGAAATTGTCCTTCAATCTAAAATCAGGTTGGACTTAACATGCACACCCACACAGTAGGGGAAAAACTGGGAGAAGTTGAAGTGTTTTGTCGTGTGGATGATATTCCGTAGGACTGTGCCATGAGTCATTGCGAAAGAAGAAGTTCTTGACACAAAAGGAATGTTTCCACATATCACGTATTGATTGAAATCTTCTTGTCAGGCCGTATGACGATTTTGTGTATATTCCAGGATGTAGCTGACAATCCAAATATAGCATCATAGAGAAAAGAAAAAAAAAGAAGTTCCTGAATTCATCTCCAGTCACTCTTCTAGCTGAAGTATATAAACTGACTATAACATACTGTATAAAATATGTGTCAACTGACTCGTTAAAAAGAGCAATTGTGCTGAAGTATTAGGATAAATAAAACAATTTCACCACTGAAAAAATGTGATGTAATAATTATGTCATCACCTTCCTCACTAGCCGGTGCTGCCATGTCGGTCTCTAAAGGAGTCCATTGAAGTGTACAAAAACCACTGCAAGATGGCCAATGAGTTCAACCAGGTCAAACATGAAATCGCCAGGCTGGAAGACAGAAAGTAAGCTTTAAAAATAACTCAGAACACAAACATGTATTCAAGAGATTACTGAGATTGATTTCAAATTCAAATTCAAATTGAGTTGTAAATTACCCTGTTAATATGCTATTGCATTTCTACTATCAATAAATATACTCTTTTACAGTATGTTCTGTATAAACACACACTGTTGTAAGTATTAACAGACAGACAGTTGATCAAAGCTGCCATTGTCTGTCTTCATTTAGTTTCCTTAAAACTCATGCTGCCCAATGGTTAAAATAGGCCTGTGTAATCATGACAAGACCTGGCATAATGTACTGGTACGCAGGACGTTTTGTGTTTTTAACATTTACATTACAAAGACAAACTTTAATGAAAATTAAAGTGCACTGTAAAGCCTTAAATGTATACCATTTTTTACGCTGTCAAAAAACCTTATTTGAAAACCTTGTTGAGGTTTTAAAAAGTAGATCTGTATTTCCAAATCACACAGTATGTTAGTATATAATAGTTGTGATAAAGATAAGTAACATTAAATACATAATTGCATGACTTATTTAAGAATCTATTTTTGTGTATATATACGAGAATGCTTTCAAAAATAATGTCATAAATAGATTTTATTTACACTGGCTCTGCCTTTCTGAGCTAGTTAAAAAATTAAAAACCGCAGACAAGTCTCTCTATCTAGATGTCTACTGTCTGTAATCATGTTCCCCCCCCTCATCGTATCAGTCCAGGTACCCACAACTATGGTGTTGACAGTTTCATTTCCTATAATATAGTTTCAGGCACAGAACCACCCACTGTTGTCACCTGTCTGACACCCAACCCACATAATATGTTACTTTGGCACACACCTCTCATATCATCATTAAATTAAATACAGTCATTAAAGAAGTGCTGTACTGAATGATTATAATGTGTTTTTTCCTTGTTTGTGTTTGTCACACTCAGGAGGGAGCTCATGGCAGAGCTGCTAGAGGACGAAAAGGTGTCGATGGAGTTTGCGCAAGTTGAGGAAGAATACAGGATACTTACAGAAGAGAACAGAAATCTGATAACTGTCCATAGCCAACGCGCACAGCAGCTAGAGACGCTCCGAGTGATCAGTCACAAGAGGCAGGGCTCCTCGTGACCCTCGTTGATTCCAATCCGAAAGATCTTTTGCCTCTGGGTCTTTACTACTCAGCGTTCCTTCAGTGCTTGTGTAATGTACTGAAGCAGAAAACTGATCTTGAAACGGTGTGCTTACACTGAGACACTTAATCAATGTATATTTAATGTATTTTAAGCTGATATGGGTTTATTTCAGAGTTGATGCTCTTGTGACCCAAACTTGAGCTGAGAGGTCACCTCACTCATATCTGACATCGCATTCTGAATATATATATATATATATATATATATATATATATATATATATATATATATATATATATATATATATATATATATATAAATTATTTGTGTGTTCTAAGGGTGTTATACTGTACACTCTGTACAGATGAAAAGCTCTGCTGTGAAAGTGTAACTGTTACTTTCAGTAAAGGTTTTTACTGTTTACTGTCTGCCAGTTGCATAAAAAAAGGAATTAAGGAATTACATTTCTGTTCAGCTATTTGAGTTCAAGCTAGGTGACGATAAACGTATGACTACACACCATTGTTTAGTCACTCAGCAATAGGGAACTTGGCTTTCGAAATGTGATCTGCTCATTTTAAGATTGTGAAACCCTTCAAAAATATCAATGGCTGACACCCCCCTCCCACACAGCTGAAATACCAGAGGTGTATGTCTCCAAACCAGTTTAGCAGCATGAAATGTTTGCTTCCTCCAGATTAGAGTTTATTTAGTCTAGAGCTTTGTTTAGTTGGCGAAAGTTCATTTTCTTTTTCAGAATTATGATTGTGAATGTTCAAAATGTAATGGCATGGTTATTTTCAACATTTAGACTCAAGTGAGTAGCATTTACATACATCACAGGTTCATTTCTAACCATAATATGGAAATTGTACCAGAAAATGGCCTAATGGTTAGAGAGCGGACTTGTAACCCAAAGGTTGTGGGTTCAAGCCTCAGGTCCGGTAGGAATTGTCAGTGGGGGGAGTGAATAACCAGTGCTCTCTTCCACCCTCATTTGGCTACCACGATTGAGGTGAGATTGAGGCACAGAACTCCCAACTGCTCCCTGGGTGTCAGAGCAATATGGCTATCCTCTGCTCTGTCTGTGTGTTCACTATTGTGTGTGTGCGGACTTGGAAGGGTTAAATGCAGAGCACAAATTCTGAGTTAGTCACCACACTTGGCCACACATCATTTCACTTCACCCCCCCCCCCCCACCACCACCAATAGTATAACTCACAACTTATGTAAAATAACTATTATAGTATTAAAGTAAAGATTTTATGCATTATTAACTATCTATTTAAGTTTAATAGGCACAACGAGAGTGCTTCTGGCTACGTTGGTGAGAATAAATAGATCAGAACATGATTAGATTCCATGAACTTTAGTCTAAATATTCAATATAGTGAATATTCCATAATTATGTCGGTTTTGTTTGTAAAGTTTCCCAACTCGAGACTGAGGAGGTTCAATTATTTATGTGGCAGTCTGTACAGTGGGCTGTGGGTGAAATCCAAGCCGGTCTGTAGGCGAGAAGTAAGGAAGTAGTGACGTTATGATTGACAGGACAGAGGACCAATAACAAGAGGGCATTGTTTGAGAAGGCGGAACGAAAAACTATTTTTTTTGGCAGAAGTCACACGACACTAGAATGTAACACAAGCGCCTCCTTATTTTCATAGTTACAAGTGAGCGCTTTAAGCAAGCCGAGTTAGTATGTAGTTAGTAGCATATCAAATTAACCTTTTTCTTTCACTCTGCAGTGATATGACAGGTGAGTATATACGATCTCTTGTGGTTTTGTTTTGTTTTTTTCTGTCGAAAGAGAAAAACACTGAAAATGGAGATGGGTGAATTCTATATTTAAAGTTTAACAATGTCTTAACAATATTATTAAATGTAAAATATTATTGAATGGTGTAGTTCGGATATGGTTCTGTTTCACGCCATACGACGGTGAGTTTTTCAATGATCAAGACTTTAGTCTGTACAGATGTCATTTTCCCCATTAGACGTAGGCTGTCTGGAAACATAAGGAGCTTCCTAACTAGATTTTGAGCGTTGTATCCGCGTTCCGAAGGTTCCATTCGAACATATAAAGCGCACCTATGATGCTTTAGATGCTGTCTAGGTAGGCGGCTCACTAGGTTTTGTGACACAAGCGTAATGTTAGGTATGTACAAGGCGCGTCTGTTGTTAGGGTTATAAGTTCAAATGTTTCCGTTTAACAACATAAAATGCTCCAGCTGAACTGTACGAGACAGCTGGTCCCCAAGTTTCTCGTAAAGTGTAGGAGTTTAGAAAGGGACAGACGGGGAAAATGCCTGCTCATCCTTTATCAGCAAATCCCAATGAGTCAGCAGTAAACGCGCACACCCTTAAGCCACACACACGCGCGCGCGCACATACACTCATGACTTGACTAGGTCAAATTCTCAGTACACGGTGGAGATAAGGAGTTCTCGTGTGGGTAAAGACACGTACGTGCTTAAGTATCACGTTGGCAACGTTTCTCAATCGAAACGAAACGAAAAAAAAACAAAAACAAGCCAAAACAGCAAACTTTGCATGGCAAGATAAACACAAAACCTGAACGGAGTCATGTGAGTGGAGTGGTGTAAATTTACCTTCCCCACACACAGTGTCACTCCGTTCTTGTTCCGTTCTTGGTTTTACATTTCCTATTCCCTGCTAACTAGTGAAAAAATATAATTATACAGGCAGGTCCTAGCAGTAATATCATAAATAATTCTTGCGTAAAAAAAACAAAAACATATTAAACGATAAACAAATTCTGTAATTCACTTATTAGCTAGTTTGTTTGGTTTATGGGCAATATCCTAACTCTAACTCTCTAACACAAATCTATGGTAAAAATGCTTCAGGAACCAATGCTGTTGAAAAAGTTGGCAATCACTATTGTAATTTGTAAAAAAAAAAAAAAAAAAAAAAAAAAAGGTGTAAAAGTCATATGGGATTTTAAAATTGAGTTCACCATATGGAAATCTCTATACTGAAAACGTATTTTACAAGTTATGCTGCACTCTAAAATATTAGACTGGTTAGAAATTGCACTTTATAATTGCTGCATACAACATTCATAATGAGATTTTGAAAACATCTACATCCAGAAAAAGAGAGTCACAGAAATGTAATTGGTCAATACGTCTAATGTATGAGTTTTATAACCAAAAAATCTGTCATGATTACTACATGACGGTTTCCCTGAATTGAGCATGTACATCTATTCTTTATGTTTTGACCATACAGATTAACTCAGCATGTCGGTGGAAAACTCCAAGTCGTTTAAGTTCACCTTCCAGTCGTCTGTGCACAGCTCCCACGTTCTGCAATGTCTGAATGAGCAGAGGAAGAAAGATCTTCTGTGTGATGTGACTGTTGTGGCAGAGACCCAGAGTTATCGGGCCCACCGGGCAGTTCTGGCATCCTGCAGTGATTATTTCAGCGCTCGTGTGTCCAGTCATACACCTGAAGGAACTATCATCAACCTTCCTGATGAGGTAACAACATAGTTAAAGGTCTGAAATGCATTCAAAGGGGGAAGTTCATGGGATATCTTTGGCCGAGTTACAGCAGAAATATCATATATATTACAAACAACATCTGTGTGAGATATGAAGCACTTTTGATTCTTTTTTCATTTTGAAGGTTACCTCAGAGGGATTTGAACCCTTGCTGGACTTTGCCTACACCTCAAAACTCCTCTTTAACAAAGAGAATGTGCTGGAAATCCGTAACTGTGCCTCTGTTCTTGGTTTCAAGAATTTGGACAAAGCCTGCTTTGACTTCCTTCTCCCCAAATTCTTTGACAGCAGCAGAAGTGCATCCAAAGTCCAGAGGAAGTGCTGCAAGACCAAATGTTTCAAATCACGAGGGGCTGAATTGAGCTCGAATGACAAGGATGATGTTATTGATGAAGACAAATCATTACTTCAGCCTTCAAAACCTCAACTTAAAGTCAAAGAGACATCTTGTCCTCCCTCGGTGGCCATTGAGGACGTCGGAAAAAGCTTTCACATCCAGAAAGACACAGATTACTCCCTCCTGTGCCCAAAGTACCGGAAGTTTCAAATAGCTTGTGGGAAGGAGCGATCCTGTCAGGATGTTTGCAGCTCTAAACCCATGTCTCTTGACAGGACAGAAGACGACTGTCCTTTAAGCTCCCTACCTCACTCAAGCAATGAAGACGGCCAGGAGGTCTTTTCATGCGATAAGACACCTCTCATTGGCGATGAAGATTCTCTTCTGCCCGAATGTTGTCCCCTAAATCCTGTACCTTGCACAGACCAGCCATCACTTCCAACCTGTAATGAGTTGGCACAATCTATTTGTGACTCAGGAGACTCTGCAAAATGGGGAATGTCCCCTCGCTCGGGCCCAGAGGAAGTTGTGAGGCCATACATGGAGCTCAAAGAAGACCGATGCAATGAACAGAGGAGCGTGGAGGAAACAGAGGTGGCCAAACAGCTCACGTTCTGGCCGGATTCTTGTCAGGCGTCTCCCTCTGGCCTGGGCTCGGTGGCGAAACCCTCAAATCTCAACTGTCTGAAAAGCTGCTACCCGGATCCCAGAGCAGTGGAGTGTCCGTTTCTGCAGAACTTTGGCGCGGTGGGGGCTCACCTACACGATGGAGAGGGGGGTCCCACATCAGAGGGCAGTCCATATATACCCTCCAACCAATCAGGGGAGGACTCTGATAGTTTTGACACAGAGGGGGACAGTGAGTCTTACAGCAGTGAACGATTGTATGAGGTGAGGGCTGCTTCATTGGTGTGAACAAACCCTTATCCTTAAGCTTTTTATTTTTTAATAATAATGTTTTTTTATTATCTAATGTTATTTGCAAAAAATTGTTAAGGTCGCAAATCTTTTAACTTTTTTAAATTTACAAATTATGAATAATTGAAACAAATGTTATTATTATTTTGCTGTTGTTATTAGCATTTGAACAATTATAATATATATTAGTATTACAATATAGAATAATTCATATTTAGAAATATATTTTAATTTTTTTTTTTTTTATATATTTAAGTATAAAATATCTTTCAGTTTAAAGTTGATCAGTAAGCAATAAACTTGGCACCTCTGCTAAGCATTATTAGAGTTGTTCATGTTTGTTGGACTTTGCACTGTTCAGTGAGTTTTGAGCAGGCTGGAACCGTACCTACTTTGCACACCTGATAATGACTTGTCAGACTCGTTTTGAGATCAAAAGTCCACATGAGTTTTTAATGAGGACCTAAATAAAGGCATTAACCCAAAAATCTTATTCTCACTGAATGTTGAGTATTATAGTGGTCAAATATAAACATCTGGAGGAGCCCCAGCACTGCACATTTTGTTTGTCACTCTTATCAGACACACCCAGTTCAGGCCTTACAGTCTCTACTACTGAGCTAAAGAGTGGAATCAGGTGTGTTAGACGAGGGAGAAATGTGCATTGCTGGGGGACAGGTTTGAAACCCCTGGTTTAGGTGATGAGAGACATGTTGATTATTTTCCTCCAGATGGCGCTGCCGCTCTCTGTGGATCAGATCGTGTCTCTAAGCAGGAATGACTTCCAGCAGATGCTGAAGCAGCAGTGCTTGACACGGGAGCAGCTCGACGTTGTGCATGACATCCGCAGGAGGAGCAAAAACCGGTTTGCAGCCCGTCGTTGCCGTAAGCGGAAACTTGACTGCATATACAACCTGCAGTGTGAAATCGAGAAACTGGTGAGTATTCGACAGATCCTTATAGTCTGAAAGTGATCCCTAAAGGCTCCAAGTTTATAGCTGTACACTCTTCTAGAACTTCAGATACCTCATTCAGGATCAACGTTTTGATCTACAGCTGCTATCTCAGTGAAATTCAGTGAAATTAGATTTTTCTTCAGGAAAATGGACAGGAAATGCACAACTATTTAGGGATCAATAATAATTTTTTCATATTATTTATGGAAGATATATTTCAGTTATTTTGAAATGTCTGTTAGTTTTGATTCGGTATATAAAGCAATCATTTAAATATTATATTATTACATTTATTTATTCACATTTTTATTATGATAAAGAATTCCATGGCATCTTAATGGCCTTGAAAAAAAAAAAAGATTTATTGATTTATTTTTTGAAAAATCAGATTTGTTATTTGTGGATGAAATATGACCTGGACAGGTTTTTGTGAGATTCATCCATACCTTTGAATTGCATGTAAAATGTACAGTTTTTAAATAAACAGACTAATAAACTTAATGTGATGCATATTTGTCAGTCATACATTATTGAAACAGGTAAGATTGCCGTAATAGTACTAATACATTGAATGTGTTAAATCAAATGAAATGTATAAAAAAAAAATATTTTGAAAAATATGATTATTTAAATAAAATAAAAAAGATGCAAGCACTGTTTTTGGAGTGCAGAATTCTTACCCATTTCATTTATGTAGGATTGACATATATGCAGCACTTTAAGTTTATTAGTTTACATTAAAACCGTGCATTACAGTAACATTTTATGTGCAATTGAAATTTATTTCAAATAATATAAATAACAAATCTTAAATTTAGGCATAAATATTTTCAAATATATATGTTGTTTCTTTGTGCTCTGCAGAGGAGCGAGCGAGAGAAGCTGAGTGTTGAGAGGATAAAGCTGAATCAGATGAAGAAGAAGGTTTGGCAGAGTTACTCGGGCCTGTATGAGACGGTCTGTGCCGAAGCCGCTCTCAGACCCCAGCAGCTTCATAGGCTGGCCAAATATTCCTCTCCAGACTGCCCGCTGTCTGCCTTCCTGTGCCCCTCCCCAGACCTTTCTCAAGGTCCCGAGGCACACCAGCCCCAGGCTTCAGACCTCTACACACAAACTTGTTGCTCTGGAGCCGAACCACCAGTTAGTTCCTCAGTGGAAAATAGTGTTGCACAATCAAGCTCACAGAACCTGTTACCTCTTGGTGTTGTAAAAGCTCAGTCACACACCTGTCCACCTGACGCCTCGGCTTTTGACAACAGTGAGTGTAGTTAAATGGTGAAACTCGCCACTCATCTTCTCATCAGCAATCTTGAAACATACAATTGCAAAATTAAATATGTTGGTTGAAGGAAAGACCATTGAAAATCAGTGAAGGACTTACTCTAAAAGGTGCATTTAACAAACGTGACAACACTACTGTCCTCATCTGACTGTAGGTTGTACATTACATTTTATTTACATTTTTTACTCAAACTCTTTAAGCATTAGCATTCAGTTTGTATTGGTCAGTGTTTAGTGAAGTATTCCTTTACCTAAAAGGATCATTTATAGTCTTATTACACATCCCCGAACATCCCTCACATTTTTTATGGAAACAATCAACCTCAATTCGCAGGATAATTTTTTGGACTCACAATATGACAAACCTCATCTCACAGCTCAATAATAATCTGTTTCTTCTCAGGGGACCTAAAGCTGTCAGACTACACTGTGCTGTAAACTGTTTTTGCTGAAACTGTGACACTCATTTAAAGTCTGGTAGCTCATACTGTTCAGGTGTAAAGAACTGCACATGCTGTAGTTTCACTAATGTTGACTTTTATGTTTTTTCTCTCTCTCCATCAGTTGTGGCAGGGAAATCTATTTGCAAGCAAAAATGGTTTCATTGTATATGTTGCCTTAAATAATAAAATGTCTAATAATTTTTCTTTTTAAATTTAATGCATTTTGATTATGCCACTCTAACATTTTGCTTGGGACCAAATTATCCTCTCTTCTGAAATCGTGTTAATAAATGACTTATGAAAATGTATACTTTTGAAATAGACTTGTCTTCCTTTTAAATATAATTATAAATTATTTATATAAAATAAATCCAGTGTTGTTTGTTGTTATTGTTAACTAAAACTATTACAATTATTATTATAATCTGAGATTTTATATATATATATATATATATATATATATATATATATATATATATGCATGCAACTAACTGTAAAAAGTTTGAGTTTAGCTATAAAAATAAATATAAAGATAGTAACAATAAAAATTTTATATTGAACGTAAAAAAACGAATTCAAAATGTTAATGAGTACTATAATAGAATATAAATAAAACTACAAATATTATAGGTCGAAGGGGTTCAATTGACCAAAAAAAGTCGGGAATCCCTGCGTTACATGAAGGTTTTGGTTATTTGCAGTGATAGTTGTACCAACTGATGGCAGCACCGACCCAAATCAAATGTTGTTTTTGCGCGGTCTCCTCATGCTTGATCATAATTACAGCACCGTAGCTGCGTCTGTAATGTGTAAACACGCTCCAGTCTAAACAATGACAGCTTGAGGATAAATTTGTGAAATAATTTCATATTCCAATCTGTGATGTCGCAGAACTAAGAATGAGCGCTGGGATAATGACAGGCTGTGAGGCATTTTTCATCATTTCAATCACTTTGATGGATACGGTCTGTCCGGCTGTCAGCTACAGAACAGTATGTTGGTGTTCGTGTGTTCTATTCCCCTGGGCTAATCTGCCACAATCATCAATTTCTGTACAGAGACAGCCATCGGTTATAATTGATCTTCATATGACAAAGGACGATTTTGGTATCTCAGTATCCTCCTATGCAAAATATCCTCCTAGTATTTATTTTTCATTAAACATCATAATGTATAGTTAGAAAAGCATACCTTAATAATGAATAATACAATTTGTGAGTGAAACTGGTTACCTCTGCTATTAGATGTAGCAGACAACTGATGTTCTGTGCCAGGGTTGTGGTCATGAAGCTTATGATAAGAAATCAGAGAATGAAGAAGTCTTCCGAGTGCACAGTTGCATCCTTCTGTGAGACAAATTGATTTGGTGGATGATCACTGGATGTGGCTTTCCTGGATTTATTTTAAGGAGCACAAAACTCTCACTTTTTTGAGAAGTTTCAGGTAAAATGACTGGCGCGTGTCACATGGACACAATCTATGACCTCATTCATTCAGGATTACTATGTTGAAGACAAAATAGTGAGGGACAGCTTTGGGGTTTGATTAAGAGTTATGAGGTTAGCAGATTAGGGACAGGGAAAACAGTATTACGGCGGTCTAAACCAAATCTCAGAATTAATCAAAATACTAAAAAAAAAAAAACCTTAAGCTGGCAGTAAACATCATCACATTCAGCAGCACAGCAATATTATCCCATCTGTGTGGATTTGAATAAAAGCTCTTATTCACTGATGCACTATACAAGTGCAGATATATGATGACATTCACTCGATATACTCAGTACACTGATACTTTAGCTAAATTGAAATTTTTCCCCCCAGAACATCACCTCAGCTCCACACAAGCTCACCCCCACAATCCCAGCCACGCTGCATCATTGACAGAAATGGGCATTATGAGCCGGATCTTGATCTTTTCAAAGGCCTTGTTCAAGAGTGAGCAAATATTTTCCAGTGCAGAATATAAAGGTTAGTTAGATAACAGCACCCACACACCTTCTCGCTTTCCTCTCTTGACCTCCGTTTCTGCAAAACATCATCATAAAAGAAGCTAAATCAACAACGAAATCAATATTTAAGTGCCACAGTAATGGAATAATGCTGAAAACAATATGGACAGAACTAGTTAAAAAAACATTCATCCAGAAAAGAAAATTATGAGTCATCATTTAAGCTACTAAGCAGCTCTTTTTTGTTTAATGATAGTGAAGGGGGCTGTCAAACTTAAAAAAAAAAAAAAATCCCATGTAGCTACTGTAACTCATGTTTACTATATGATGTATTCATAAACCTGTCAGGATGCATCCTGTAGCAAAATTGAATATGGTTATGCAACAATGAGTTGATTTTAACAGAAAAAAAAGTTGTGTAGGGACTATTTTGTTCATTTTGGAGGTTGACAGCCTCTTTGATTTAAAAAAAAAAAGAACAACAACAACATCAATAACAACAAACCATGCGAAGAAACACAGTAAAATACCGCAATCTGCCGCAACACCTCTACAGAATTTGTAGCACAAATCCGGATGTTTGACGATGTTTGACGATGTTTGACGTTTAGAACGAATGATTCCGAGTCACTTATTATTTATTTTCAAAAACATATAGCAAAACCACTGTCCTATTTCTGAACGAATTAATCAAATTAATTCTTTTTTTTTTTTTGTAAAACCAAAAATATTTAGCACAACCAGTGAAGTTCAATTACCAAATTAATTACTCAAATGAGCCGGTTCTTTTGTTAATCAAACAGCAAGCAGTTGTCACAATCACGCCAGACTCCACCCTATCTCAATCACAGCGCACTCCCTCTTCTGAGTATTGATCACACAAACCTGCATGTCATCTATCCAGCAATTACATCCAGCACTTAAGCACCACTCTCACTCTTAATCACTGTTCGGTATTGTTTGCACCAAGACACTAACGCTGTGCTTACCTCTAGGACTCCATTGCTGTCTGCCTGTTCCCTTGCATTCTCTCCAAGTCAATTTTGTTGTTCCTCATCTCCTGTGTGTACTCCTGAGTCTTCTCCAGTCCTGTGTGTCTCCATCCGATCTCGATCCAAAAGAAGACTAAGTCTTTCAAGTCTACATTACCTGAATCTCTACTCACCTACTTACCATACCCTTCACTGCCGATCACTCATCTGGTTGTTCAAAATAAAATCTCATTCCTTTATCTGTGTGTCTGCCTCTTCTGTCTTGTAACAGAATACCGGACCAACGCTGACGAACACCAGCATGAGCATCCCGGGGCACTTCCGTGATATCGCGGATGATGTCAGTCAGGAATTCCTCCTATTCCACCAGCACCTACTTCCGCTAACATTGCTGCGGCTTCTTCACCACCGTTAACTGCCATTCCCCTGTGGAGGATTGCAAAGGGTTCATCTTACAGTGTTCGCTGGTCTTTGAGATGCAACCGCACTTGTATCCGAGCAACCTCTCAAAGGTAGCGTTCATGATATCACAGTTGAATGGTTAGGCGCTCTGTTGGACTGAATCACTCTGGTCTCAGAAAAGTGACATACTCCAGTCTATTTCCAGTTTCCTAACTCACTTCAAGGAAGTTTTCGGAATGCCTACCTGGGATTCATAAATTGGAGAATGACTGTGTCGGTTAAGGCAAAATTCCATGACTGTGAGTGAATATGCTCTGCAATTCCATTCTCTAGCTGCCGCAAGAAGATGGATTGAACAAGCTTTGATCACCACTTATCGTCAGGGGTTGAACCCTTGTGTGCGTTTGCATCACACTGCATACAAGGATTCCATCGGGCTTGAACGTTTTATCCAACTCTCCACACCCTTTGCCACTTGAATGCAGTCGTGTCTCAAAGAGCACCAAGACCAGTTACTCTCTCATCCATCCCTCTGCCGACCTGAATCCATCAGCCCTCCAGAACCACCCCACGAACCCATGCAGCTGGATACCGCATGGTTGACTCGCGCAGAACGTCAGAGACAGATTGACTCAGAACTTGTGCATTTACTGTGGTTCCTCTGAACACTTCATCTCTAGATGCCCTATTCGTCCTCCTCGTCCCAAGGTGGGTGCTATAGTTCTATCGATACATAAAATTAAACCACTCACTACATTTGTGAACCTAATTGCTGCCGATGTTACTATTCGAGTCTTTGCCCTTCTCGACTCGGGGTCAGCTGGCAATTTCATCTCCGGCGCCCTCTGCCATCAGCTCAAGCTCAAGTCTACCGCCACGCAATCCATCTATCAAATCAACTTGATAACGGGCAGACCTCTCAGCCGGAAGTTGATGAGTTTCTGTGCTGGACACATTCAGCTTCAGAGTGGAGCCATACATGTAGAACAACAACATTTGCTGGTTCTGGAGGAATCCACAGCTGATGTGATTCTAGGGCGCCCATGGTTGGAGCAGCACAATCCCATCATCTCCTGGAAGACTGGCGAAATCAGAACCAGTGCCCTGTGGAAAGATTTATCTACTGTCACTTCCGGAGGAGAAGGCCATGGAGGAATAAATTAAGGAAGCTTTGGATCAAGGTTACATCTGTCCATCTACTTCCCCTGCTGCTTCAAGCTTCTTTTTTGTGGCGAAGAAGGATGGAGGCTTGCGGCCTTGTATAGATTACCGTGCACTCAACCAGATCACTGTCAAGTTCCGTTACCCCCTTCCTCTCATCCCAGCTGCACTAGAACATCTCCGTGGTGCCACTGTCTTCTCCAAGTTGGACCTCCGCAGCGTGTACAACCTCATCCGGATACGTGAGGGGGACGAATGGAAGACAGCCTTTGTGACCCCTACAGGGCACTATGAGTACCTCGTCATGCCATATGCATTGGCCAACGCCCCCTCCATATTCCAGGGCTTCATCCATGAGGTACTCCAGGAGTTCCTCCACAAGTCTCTCTTGATCTACATCGATGATATCCTGATTTACTCTCGGAGTATGTCCGAACATCGCCACCATGTTGCGGAGGTCCTGAAACGCCTGAGGGATTTCCAGTTGTTCCTGAAGGCAGAGAAATGCTCTTTCCACCAACCCTCAGTGCAGTTCCTTGGTTACCACATCGATAGCACTGGCATCCGGATGGACAAGGGGAAGGTGGATGCCATCCACAACTGGCCCATACCCACCACCATCAAGGAACTCCAACGGTTCCTCGGTTTCTGCAATTTCTACCGCCACTTTATCCTGAACTACAGCAACATAGAAGTCCACTTACTCACCTCCTACGCCACAAACCCAAGTCTCTGTCATGGACACCCATTGCCATTCAAGCCTTCGAGTCTCTTAAGAGATCTTTCACATCCGCTCCCCTCCTGGTACATCCAGATCCAGAGAAACCCTTCATCGTGGAAGTCAATGCCTCAACCACAGGAGTAGGAGCAGTTCTTGCCCAGCAGCAGGGGAATCTAAGTAGACTCCATACCTGTGCCTTTTTCTCTCGCAAACTCAACCCGGTGGAAGTCCACTATGACAGCGGCAACCGGGAGCTGTTAGCCGTCAAGCTGGCTCTTGAGGAGGGGAGACAGTGGTAAGAGGGTATACAACATCCATTCGTAGTGTTGTTGACAGATCACAAGAATCTACAGTACCTCAGGGACGCCAAGAGATTAAACCCACGACAGGCAAGATGGGCATTATTCTTTACCCATTTCCGCTTTACTATCTCCTACCTTCCTTGTTCCAAAAATACTAAAGCGGATGTTTTATCCCATCTCCACAATCCTGAAGAGAGGACAGAAGAGCCAGAACATATCCAGAGCCAGCCTGAGAACATCGTTGTAAGACCCATTACCTGGTCAGAGGAAACACTGCCCTTCTTCCAACGTCTCCACCAACACTCCGCCGGGTTGTCCACCAGGTTTGCTCTACATCACCCAGACACGGCACACTCCCCTCATTCACACTTCCCACTCGTCGCTGGGCACTGGCCACCCAGGGGTCAATGAGACCCTCTCGCTGCTAAAGGAACGCTTCTGGTGGCCTAACATGGCACAAGAGGTCACAAGGTACTAAGAGGTTGCAAGGACTGTGCCATCTCGAAGAGCCCTCATCATCTTCCCTACAGAAAGCTTCTCCCTCTGCCCATTCCCAACAGACCCTGGTCACACCTAGACCAGATCAGAAGGTCTGGCTGTCCACCAGGCACATCAGGTTACTTCTACCTTGCCGAAAGCTGAGTCATCCTACCTTCCATGTCTGCTTACTAAAACCCCATCATCCCTCTGTTTCTGTTCCCACAGAGCCTGGCACAGCACAGAACCCCCCCTTCCACTCATCCTAAAGGACGGTGCCACCTACCAGGTTCACGAGATCTTGGACTCCCGGTGCCGTGGTGGTCTACTAGAGTACCTTGTGGACTGGGAGGGTTACGGTCCCGAGGAACACTCATGGGTACCCAGAAGTGACATACTTGATCCTAACCTGCTGAGAGACCCGCACCAAGGGGTAGAGGCTGACCACCATGACGTCAGGGTCCACGGCCCGCTCCTGTGGGGGGTAATGTCACAATCATGCCAGACTCCACTCTAACTCAATCACAGCACACTCCCTCTCCTGAGTATTGATCACACACACACACATCTATCAAGCAATTACATCCAGCACTTAAGCACCACTCTCACTCTCAGTCACTGTCCGGTATAATTTGCACCAATACGCTAACGCTGTGCTTACCTCTAGGAATCCATTGTTGTTTGCCTGTTCCCTTGCATTCTCTCCAAGTCATCCTCATTGTTCCTCGTTTCATGTGTGTGCTCCTGAGTCTTCTCTAGTCCCGTGTGTCTCCATCTGATCTCCATCTACAAGAAGACGTTCTGAGTCTTTCTAGTCTACATTACCTGGATGTCTACTCACCTACTCACCATACCCTTCACTGCAGATCACTCATCTGGTTGTTCAAAATAAACTCTCATTCCTTTATCCATGTGTCTGCCTCTTCTGTCTTGTAACAGCAGTAGCCTACTAACGTGTAATTAAAGATACACATTTTGTCAGTAATATGACATATTATGAATATTGATGAATGAAAGATGCTTCCACATTATTGTCTGGTAGCAGTAGTAGTAGTACTGGATTGTATTTATGGCATATTTAAAATGGAAGCATTAAGGAACTGCAGAATTAAAACCAGAATTGTTCAGATCTTTACAGGTTTGGAACAGCATGAATGTAAGTAGGCTAAATTACGACCCAAAAGAAAAAAACATTCAATCATGGGTAAACTATCCTTCTAATAGCAAATTAGGTCTGCTTCCATTCGGATTTACATAATTACAATCCAATAGAACAAGAGCATGACGTCTGTTTGTTTCTAAACTAATTGCCCCTCAGCTACAGTGTGAATTTTTGTGGTTGATGTCAACGACTGCTGTGTGTTATTGCAGTGCACAGGCTTGCCTCTTAAACAAAGGTGACTGTTAATAGGTATGAGGACAGTCGTTAGCTCTAATAGAGCACTTGGACTTGTGCATGTCATCTACTATGGCTTAATATGCATTTGAGGGATCTCCTGAGAGCATTATGGAAACTCTGCACCTGCAGCCCTCATTTCAAATCTCTGTCCATAGACAGGATGGCTTTATCACAGCTAAATGGTTTAGAGTGTATAACAGGCAGAGGTGGCCAAAGCCTACACAACTCCATTATTTTTAATATTTATGCAACACCGTGGTCCTGCTAGACGATATTTGGTTCCACTGTATGTACATGAAGCAGAATGACAATAAAGCTCAACTAGAACTTGAACTTACTTGATGCTGTTGGTCGAATATTACTCCATTACAAGTGAAAGTTGTAAAGACAGATTTTTACTAACCGTATTTTTCGGACTATAAGTCGCACCTAAGTATAAGTCGCATCAGTTTAAAAATACATCATGATGAGGAAAAAAACATATATAAGTCACACTGGACTATAAGTTGCATTTACTTAAAACCAAGAACCAAGAGAAAACATTACGGTCTACACCTGCAAGAGCCCGCTCGTGGCTGTAGACGGTAATGTTTTCTCTTGGTTCATTTCTGTTGGTTCATGTCAAATTAATTTTGATAAGTCGCACCTGACCATAAGTCGCAGGACCAGCCAAACTTTGAAAAAAAGTGGGACTTATAGTCCGGAAAATACGGTACATAAAAGTACATTTCCTTTTTTAGGTCAATGCACTGTTTTATTATTATTATTGTATGTATGAAATACTTGCAATAGCTTATGCCTCTGAAGCAGCTTACAATAATACATTTAATAGCTTGTAGTATATCTTTGGAATAAAGAGATTTAAGAAAGTAAAAAATCTAGAGAGTTAAAAAACTAAAAATCTCAAATGCTCTCTAATCACTGCTGTGGTACTTTGATGTCATACACAGAACAGTCAAATACCTATTGTGTTTTGTTAGGAGACGAACAAAAGTTATTCTGTGGCTTTATAGGTAATATTTTCATTTACACAATTTAGCAAAATCTGTCTAATATACCAAAATATTAACTTATTGTTGAATTGTTGTAAATAAGTATCACATTTTCAACTGGTCAGTGTTAAAAAAAATGCTGGGAAATCACTTCACTTAGCTATACAGGAGTGATTACTAACAGTCTGAAAAAAAAAAGAGTAATGTTTCAAAGAAAAAACTAATCACCCACTGATTTTCAAAGCTGCTACATAGTAATAACTTTTTACTGCCCTTATGCAGATAATGTGGACAAGCCAGAGGGCTTTTGGAGAAATGTTTAATGGATGAGACCAAAATATTAATTTTGGGTTTAAATGAGAAGCGCTATATTTGGAGAAAGGGAGACACTGCATTCCAACATAGGAACCTTATCCAATTTGTGAAACATGTTTGTGGTAGTATTATGGCTTGGGCTTGTTTTGTTCCATCTGGGCCAGGATGGGTAGCCGTCATAGCCGCATTTCCACTGTCGGGCCAGTGCGAGCCAGGGCTTAAAGCGGGCCGGGCGGGGCTCATAGCCCCGGGCCAGTAGCACCGAGGCCAGAATAGCGCAGGGTTTCCACAGTGGAGCTTGAAGCACCGCTGCACGTCACTAAAACACGCCCTTTACACGCCTCTCAGAACAACGTCATGCAACCTCATTATTTCACCATCAAAGAGAAGTTATCAGAAAACTAAGAAATAAGTCACTGGAACATGCGCGATCACAAAACGAAGATGATAAAAGCGGCAGTTTGTTTGCATGCTTTGTTATATATTCAAATTCAAAAGCATGATGTTTTAACTATAGAATAAGTGATACATTGATCATATTGTTTTAATTTATCAGGACTCAAAATAATTCACACATAAATACACTTATTTCTATTTTATTTATTTATTTTTAACGCTCATGAAAATAGCCTGCTTGTTCATTCAAGTCTGTTTCTGTTTATTAGCCACAGCCGTCACATTTAGAATGAAGCTCCCGAACAAAAAACATTATTAGGCTATATTCTTTTATGATAGGCAACGTGAGAAAAACTCTCGAGACGAGGCTTGTGACAGATAATATGAGTTACTTAATTAATACACGATTGTGATAGAGAATAAGAAGCTGACGTCTGATTTCTTCAAGCGGTCATATTTTAAAATGTTTACTATGGTAACATGTTTAGCGTGCATATCATTTTCATCACTTATAAATATTTCTGCCTTGTTTAGTGATTATAATCCACATTGGATCAAGTTATTTCAAACACTCACTGCTGACTGAAAGAGAGTTTTGCTCGACTTATTTAAAAAAGTGTTTAATGTTTGTGTTAGAGCTGTTATCTTTCTGAAATGTTCCACAGCGCAGACTCTCTATTTTTATAAAAGCTCCCAAACAAAAATCATTATTATATTTTGATGATATGCAACGTGGAGCTAAACTCACGAAACGACAGATACAATGTTACTTAATAAATGTGATAGAGAATAAGAAGCTGACGTCTGATTTATCCACGCGGTCATTTTTAACATGTTTACTATATAACGTTAATGTTTGGCGTGCATAATCTTTAACATCGCTTATAAATATTTCTGCCTTGTTTAATGATTATAATCCACATCGGATCAAGTTATTTCAAACACTTGCTGCTTACTAAGAGTGAGTTTTAAGATCAACTTATTTTAAAACGTCTTTAATGCTGGTGTTAAAGCTGTTGTCTTTCTGAAATGATCCGCGCTGACGCTCTCCAGACGCTGAGAAACTCCGCCTTTGTTCGTAACCCCTCCTCTAGCCCCAGCTGGCCCGCTTTGGCCCAAGGTTTTCGTCGGGCCGAAAAAACCTGGCCGTTGGCCCCGAGGAAGCCCCAGCGAGGCACGATCAAGCCCCGGAAGTGACAGTGGAAACGCGACTGGCCCTGGCACGCACTAGCACGCCCGGTCCTAGCTCGATAGTGGAAACACGGCTATTGATGGAACAATGAATTCAGAATTTTATCAGCAATTCTAAAGGAAAATATCAGGACATCAGTCTCAGAACTGAATCTCAAGAGAAAATGGGCCATGCAGCAATATAATGAACCCAAGCACACAAGTCGTTCAACCAAAGAATGGTTAAATAGTTAATGTTTTGGATTGGTCAAGTCAAAGTCCGGTCCAGATGAAATGTTGCGGAAGGACCTGAAACAAGCAAATCATAAAAAATAAAAATAAAAACTCACCAATATCACAGAGTTAAAGAGGTTCTGTACTGAAGAAAGGGCTAAAATTCCTATAAGACTGATCAGCAGTTACAAGAAATGTTTAGCTGCAGTTATTGCTACAAAAAGGGGTGTGTACACATACACACACACACAGGTTTCCAGTTTTTGTGAAGATATTCCATAGCTGTAATGGTTTTTCTGCTGTAATAACTGTATTTTTGTATCCCCTTATCCTAATTCAACCCCTTAACCTACCATCACAGAAAACTTTCTGCTATTTCAGATTTTCCAAACACTTCATTCTATATGATTTATAAGCTTGTTTTCTCACAGGGACCCACAAGGTCAAAATATACTGGTATTACTACTTGTGGGGACATTTGGTCATCACATCGTAATGAATACCAGTTCACACACACACGGTAGAAAATATACACACCAATAAAATAAAAGTTAAAATTAATACAGAATAAAAAATTAAATATAATACAATTTACTCATTTACTCTTGTCATTCCAAACCCACTATCTTCTGGAGGAAGAGAAATTCAATGAATATCCGGTTGGGTGAATTCAATTAAATGGCAGTACATCATGACTGTCTCCAACTGATTTTGGTTGAAAACAACTCAATATTTAATTAGCTGAAAAGTAAAATCCTAGGAGCTCCCATTGCTTTCCTGTACGCCATTCAGTGCTTCATCCAGTCCATTACGTGGTGGTGTGAAAATCATACAGGTTTGAAACGACATGAAGGTGAGTAAATCATGACAGAATTCATATGTTTGCATGAATTACTCATTGAGAGTCGATCAATGTCAGGCCTGATTTAGTGAATTAGCACAATTATTTGGAAAACACAGACTTTGAATTACAATTCAGCCTGCATACACTGTAAAAAAACATATTTTACTTAATTTAGAGAATAGATTCTGCATGGCATTGGGGAACAATCTGATGTCTTTTTCTCTTTATTTCTCTCTCTCCCCACTGCTTTCTCTCAACCTCGCTTGAAAAGAAAAAAAAAAAAAGTTCAATGTGTTTGCTTTGACATAAACCTTCCCATAGGTCTTACCAAGCTGTACAACAGACAGAGTTAGAGCAGAACAGTCGGTGAAGTCACAGGTGAATGTGAAACAGAAGAGCAATTTCCTCCTCTCCTTTAAACCCAAGATTTCATTTCAAAATGAATCAAGGTGTTTGTCAGATTACACTTATAAATGCAGACTTCACATCACAGAAAAAAAGAAAAGGAAAAATAGCTTAAAAATCGCTGTCCTAAAACAGCTTCCGTTAGCATAAACCCATAAAGCAGGAGAGTGATCTATCATTAGTGTGAAAGTGACACCATATAGTCTCTGTTCTCATGTGATGTTGCTATTAATCATCACAGAGCCACTTAGTAGCACACGGATCAGATCTGCAAGGTTTGTTTACTAAAGCTGATCACATTTGTTATCAGGGGACATCAATCTGACTCTCAGCTATGACTGAGATGTTGTTACATTGTACTGATATCATATACTGGATATCTTAATCAAGCAAACAAATTATTTACGAGTATATTATTAACATACAGTGGGTTACAGAAGTCTGAGGCAATTAACATTTTGGAGTCAGTTATATTTAAATTAGAATAGTATATATAAACGCGTATATATTTAAGTTATTTTATTTATTAATTTGAATATTTGGTATAAAATAAGTCACCAGAGAGGAGTCTGTTGTTTGCAAAAAGTCCAATTGCCGCATTTTGATTAATACAATATAAAAAAAATCTATATAAATAAGATCTGTAACATGCAGCTAGAAAATTCATTTTCTACGGTGTAAACAGACACAGGACTACTTTTAGTCCACTAATCAGTTTGTTTGTGACATTGTGACAAACCAAAATATTAAGAAATTGTGAAAAAAAAAAACATTTGAGCTCTAATAGCTTCTGCTTTTAAAGCAAGGACTCCATGAAAGTCATTTTCAATAGCCCTTACATGTTTCAAAGTCTGAGGCCCGAACAGCTCTGAGCAATCCTTATCTTCTTAAGTGTGAATGGCCCTCAGTCTCTCAGAAGTGCTATAATATCTGTATGTTTGCCAATAGCCCACAAGCTTTCTCTCACATGTACACAAACTCAAACTCACAAACACCACAAAACATCTTTCATGTCTACATTTCTCAGAGGCCAAAACTGAGCTAGAAAATGCATTGTCTTTCGGAGTCCAGACATGGCTGATACGTATAACAGGGACACCAGCATGTCCAGCTGTCTGGGCTTTGCTTTGAGCAAATTCATCTGGAGCACAAAAATCTAATCAAGATGATCGCCCTCGTCTTGGAACGTCTTATCTTTTCTGATATGCATTAAGACACATCTGATGTATTTTTGGTGAAAAGGCGGTTTAATCTTCAGAGAGTAATTTGTCTGGGTCATGGAGCAGGTAGCTCTTGAAGCAGAGGCTGACCTTTGAACTTTATTTGATTGTGCCTCAGTTTGAGGGAGAATACTTCGGTCAGTCCCTTGAGGCAGGCGCTTTTGTGTGTAGCAGGCAGAACGTCTTGAATTGTTAGGGTCAAAATGGGAAAAAAAGTTATGGAGAAACAGCCATGCTTTAAATTCCCTTAGGAACAGTCACGGATTAGAAGCATCTTCTCTATTATTTTCTGTTGTTATATAATACTGCAATTAATAGAACCTGCGTCACTGATAAAAGAACGCCTGGAACAAGATAATTGCCCAAGTGTGTGTAAAAAATGTACGCTTTTATTTATTACATTAAGGACAGCACAAGAAAATGCTACGGTTTAATGCAATGTGCTTGTACTTTAAGAAATATATCAAAATAAATTATCCCTTTCATTTTCAGTTCGGATATTACCTGTGCACTTAACACAAGACCAACACACAATCCACATAATACTGATATAAAAACCTGCAAATTTATGAATAAAAAGCACATGAACAATCGATTGAAAAAACAAACAGCCTCAGAGACTGATTTCACCGGCAGGTACGTCAAAAGCAGAGCTGCTGCTTGTTGGCGAGGCTGTTGGAGGTGGATCTAGGCCATTGTCTCTTTCCTCTGGATGCGTTTGGGGTTACATAAGACTCCAGACAGGCTGGCTCTTCCTCTGTGTCTGCCTCTCTTCCTCAACGCCTTGTGGCACCTGAGGGATATGCCCAGGTCTTCCATCACAGCACTGAAAGAGACACACTGTCAAAGAACAACACGAGGGCTTGTGTGAGTCTTTCTACACACACAAACACGCACACAGACACGCTTACAATACACACACACATACACACAATCTAACAGAGTCCAGTTCGGTTATTCAAATGAATGTGATGCTTACAGTGTCACTGCAATGCAAAACATTATATATAAAAACAACAGGACTTTTCATTTGCATTACATCTAGTTGTTTTTGATTCTATTTTTAGGCCTCTTTGCTATTTTTAGTTACAAGGATGGTGTAGAAAAGGCATGAAATTGATGTGGAGATTGGAAACAGGGTTGGGACTATATGGTGAATTTTATGGTGAGATTGACTAGCTGCCACCCTAAATCTCTTCGGAATAAAGACCTGGTTTATATTGCATGGCTGTAATAGATTTGACCTGCTGTGTAGCCCGTTTCTATTGTGATAATGCAGATTTCTGTTTCAGTGATTCTACTGGTCTTAGTCTTGTCTGCCATGAGTTGTTCAAGGCATGAAGGCCACAGCTCTATGCCGCCGGGGACGTGGGAGGCAGATAAAGCCTCTGTGAGCAGTGAATTCGCTCCCGGCTGATTACGAATATCCTGTGGGCTAATTTCAGACGCCGTAATCTTAGACTTTTTAATTGTTCTTTCTTTTTGAGGGCATCAATATTTAATCGAGTCATTATGAAGACTCTTCTCTTGATGTCTTTTGTCTGCCGAATCCAGCTAAAGTTAATTACATTCCAGAGAATGATATCAGTGTCAGGTGTTTACGGAAGGAAAAAGAGGTGAAAGAGTGGAGTTCACGGATTCTTGAGACAGGAAAAAACATTTCCCACAACTTTACCTCACATGTATGTGCTTTTTCATAAACATTACTATTTCATTATCAAAATTGACATTAAATCCACTCTCCTAAAACATTTAAAATCATGTGTATATATATATATCTTGTATTCTAATTTATTAAAGTGAATGTTTGATTTGTCAATGATTATAATAAATAATAAAGAACAGTCTTGACCACTCTTGAGTAATTGGCAAGTAAAAGCACATATTTTGTATGGACACTAAAACGTCTAAAACATCTAAAATAATTTCTTTAGACAAACTTTTTTCTGTTTTGTAGCCTGTTTTGTCTCTGTACTCAAGAATCAGTGGGCTATAGCAGAACAGATCATTATCATAACCCTCATTATAATTATCATTACCCTCACTGTGTGGGCCGATCTTTTGAGGGAGAAATGAGAACATGAAAGGCAGAATTGAGGCCATCAAATCTAGAGGGTCCACACTTAAAATTTTGCTGCGAATTGCTGTAATTGAACAGCTTCTACTAGTAAATAAAAGTTTCAGAGAGCATTCCATTTCTTATCTGTCTGTAGTCAGGGTGTGCAATAAGAACTGAAAGTGTTCTTCATCTCCTTGAAAACCGTACTAAATTTCTGAGCCGCATTGGTGCTGGATTGAGGTCAAGGGTTTGGGCAGATGGTTTGGAAGTAACTAGTGGATGGGCAAATGAGGGAAAGGAGTTTATAATTCTTTAAATAACACACAGCCCTTACAGATATGAGAGTGTGTGGCTAACACGAAGAACATATGTCATCCCTGAGGAGCCGCCCGCTCTCTAAATCTGTTGATAAGGACGTGCCAGAGGAGGAGATGGAATCGCTTCTTTGCAGCTGCTGGGATTGGACTCCGTAAAAGAAACAGAAGGCCTTGTGCATGCAGATCAATGATTAAAAATAGAACAGAAAGACAAAAAGCAGGACAAGATCAGTAAACATGCAAATGATCAATGTGATAGCAAAATATAAACAGCACTCACATGCAACAAAAATAAAAATGATGCTGAAATAGGCATTCAGTTAACGTACATTAATGGAGAATCGGTACTTTGTCTTTGGTACGATACTAACCGCTGATACTCAAGTAATGCTTTAAGAAAAATATAAATACACTTGGGCAACTGAGAAAATCAAACTAGGGCTGTTCATAATTTGTGATTAATTTGATCTTTTTTTGTATTTAAAGTAGATATTACATATATTATACAATTATAGTCAATGCAATTTAAACTTTAAAATTTTTATAATTTTTTTAAAACTTTTTAAAATATGTTACATAGAAATATATTTATATATATTAAAGCAAATTGAAGTAAATGCAATTTATCTTGTGTGTGCGTGGCGCAGTTCTAGCACATCACACATTTGATCTTCCGTGTTCAGTTTATTTGATGCACACTTTTGTAATGATCTCTCATTCATTTATCGTTTACCTTTATCTACTGTCATACTTTCTGAAACGTCGTTGTCATAACACGCTACTATGGGTTGTCTCTTACTTACACTCTTTATGTTAAAATTATTCTGCTCATTGTACATATAAAATACAAGAAGTTTATCTCAGTAGTCACATATTCATAATTGTGACCACAAAGTCTGTTTACAATGTCTACCATTGTAACATGTTCACATCAGCCAATCAGCCAATGTCTGTATATATTTATACATAGAGAGAGTGTGTATCATATATATATATATACATATACATATATATATATATATATATATATATATATATATATATATATATATATATATATATATATATATATATATATATACATACATATATATATATATATATATATATATATATATATATATATATATATATATATTAGGGGTGTAACGGTTCACAAAATTCACGGTTCGGTTCGGTTCAATACACTGATGTCACGGTTCGGTTCGGTACGTTTTAGATACAGCAAAAAGAAAAAATTGGCAGATAAATTTCCTTGATTTTTTTAAAAATGTTTTATTTATTAAAACTAACAAAGTATGTGTTTTTTTTTACATTGAACAATGATGGAGCTATTCTTTACCCATCTTCTATGGTGTTTTCTTAGCAGCATACTGTATAAAACAAAAATAGCTCCTTATAAATTTTTTTTTAAAAATTAAATGTAATATTGTTGTAGTGGTTATGAACAAATACAAAGATGTAACTCTATTTATATGGAACTCTATAACTCTTTATATTTAGTGTGTTTTTACTCAATTGGTTCTCTATTTGGGCTTATGTTTTTTGGAACAAAGCAGGAATTACGGTCTGTCTGAAATGGGCTCGTGAAGGAATATTGTAATGGGGCTCAATTACATTAAGCATGTTCTTAAAACCTGCGTTTTCCACTACAGAGTAAGGTCTCATATCCGCGGCTATAACGTAAATGCACCATTCGCTGCGGTGATGTCCGTATACGGAGCCCGGGACGTCACCTGTAGGAGAAAAAAAAGCAATCCGTGGCAACGGTTTTGCAATCCGTCCCCTCAGTTTATAAACCGTACTCACGAATTCATAAACTGTTCACTCGATTTAACAAATCGTGCCCACGGATTAACAAACCGTGCCCACCAATTTCCAATCCGTGCACTTAGATTTTGTAAACCGTACCCTCGGTTTTTGAATCCGTACCCACGAATTCATAATCCGTGCGCACGCTTTCGCAATCCGTTCCCTCGGATTTGTAAACCGTACTCACGGATTCATGCAGCAAACTCCTACGTGTTAACATACAGTTTTATTGAATATTATTATGTGGAATAGGTTTACAGCAAAGTGTCTTAAGTGATTCTCTATCAAGTGTAGTACGAGGTGGAATACAAAGATTTAATAAGAAAGATGCGCATTAAAATCTTGTTCAATTGCTGATAATCTATAATAGCACTTGATTATTATTGTGCAATAAACCTGGCATTGTGACTGACTCTGGAGTAATTTTTTCCTCTTTTGTAAGTTATTTTGGATAAAAGATTCTTATGCATAACCTGTTTAATAATATATAATAATGATACAAATAAAAATAAAGTTATTTTTTATAATTTTAATTTGTAGGCTAAATAAATGAGTACAAGACAGTAAAAATATTTGTCATAAAATAATTTGTGAATTGCTTTATTTTTAAATAACCTTTGGACAGTTTTGGAAATGCTTGTGTACAATTCTTTCTTAACATGAAGACTTATTTTTGTGATTTTATTATACTAAGCTCCACCCACCTCACCCCACCTGCCGGAGTTAGATGCATGTTTCACTGTTAAGTGTAAAATGCGTGTCAGTTTTCAAATCCGAGGAAACGGATTGCGAAAGCGTGCGCACGGATTATGAATTCGTGGGTACGGATTCAAAAACCGAGGGTACGGTTTACACAATCTAAACGCACGGACTGGGAATTCGTGGGCACGGTTTGTTAATCCTGGGTACGATTTGTTAAACCGAGTGAACAGTTTATTAATTCATGAGCACGGTTTATAAACTGAGGGACGGATTGCAAAACCGTCGCCACGGATTGATGTTTTTTCTCTCCTACAGGTGACGTGCGGGGCTCCGTACCGAGCCTTCAGCGCGTACTGAGTGAGCGAGCGCCTGACTGAGTAGCCTAACATAAACATATAAGTTGGTGTTTTTTTTTCTTCGGGGGTGTCAGGGGCATTGCCTGTTACGTCGTTTGGGTTATTGGGCTACCTTGTTGAACGCATAACATTATATTTCACACACCTTTTTTATTTTCCAAATTTAATTAATTAGTCCAACGAACCGTTCGGTACATAATGCGTACCGCGTACCGAACCGAAAGCCTCGTACCGAACGGTTCAATACGAATACGCGTATCGTTACACCCCTAATATATATATATATATACATATATATATATATATATACATATATATATATATATATATATATATATATATACATATATATATATATATATATATATATATATATATATATATATATACATATATATACATATATATATACATATATATATATATATATATATATATATACATATATATATATATATATATATATATATATATATATATATATATATATATATGTATATATATATATATATATATATATAAACATCATACATTTATTACTTTTACTCTCTGCACAACTGCATATACTTTCAATTGATTTTAATAACTTTAATATATTTAAAGTGTGCACCAAAGATACATTCCTTTAGGAATATACAAGTATTAAGTTTTACACTTCACATCACACTGCCTAAATTGCCAAGCTGTTCTGAAAGCAGCTCTTTGTCATCCAGATCAGGTAATAAAATTAGCAAAAGCGTAATATTGTACTACAATACATGTTTGGCACAATTTCACAACCCTATGTAGGTCATGCAAAACAAGCAAGCAAACCAAAACAGTTTCAGAAACGTTAGAAGTGGAACACCTGCATGATAAACAGCGTGTACTTTAAGTCTGCGACAGGTTCCTGTCCAGTGGGCTGCTGCAAAAACATCCCGCAAGTGTCTCATTTGTGTTTACATGGCTCATTTCAGCTGTGACAGCGGCGAGGTAATTAGCTCCTGTAAGATTCAGGCCCCGCGGGGCCGTTCCGCCAGCCTCCCACTCACCTCTTCAATATCGCTGTTTTTGCGCGACTTGTAGATGAACTCTCCGATGGCCACAAACACAGACAGCACGAGACCAGCAGCCAGCACGATGAAGATGCCTCCAATGTTTTCCACACCCAGGGCACTGGCCTCTTTGTTGTCCTCCTCAGGGCATCCGTTACCTCGCCACCACTTTTCCTTCATCATGTGCAGCTTTCCCTCTTCTTGGAGCTGCAGGATGGCGATGGTCACCTTGTCCCGGTAGGGTGACCCTGCAAAGAACCACAGTTCTTTAGGAGGGGGTTGCAAAAACAACAACAAGAAAAATCATGCACAAGAGTTTAGAGAAGAGTCCTACACAAGTGCAACTGAATGCATCTTGAAGTTGAACTTCAATCATTGAAAGTATGGATGCACAATGTATCAGTATTTAATATTTATTTATTTTATTTTATTTATTTTTTGATATTGGATACTAACAAACTAAAAATACATTAATAACACTGTTTAATGTAATCTTTAGGAAATCTCAAAATCAGTAACCAGTTTTCATACTGTACACTATGTTTTCATGCCTAAACAGATTTTTTGTGGGTATTTAGTGTTTTAATTAAAATTTATTTAGACAAAATTGTATTTTCTAATACTGTGACATTCAAATATGTGTTATTGTTGGTGCATCCCTATGTTAAAACAAATAAAATGCAATCAAATATAAAAAAAAAAAATTAATAATATTTTATATACAAATATATTAATTTTATAAACGCATATTTTATAAATACTTGTAAATCATATAGATGCATATAAGTGCATTGGAAAAAGGGATAGCAAATAGTCTAACAAAAACAGATGATTTCTGCTCGTTCCTATGGCTAATATTATTTAACTTAACATTTTGGTCATGCAACCTTCATCAGGCATTGTTTGAGTATAAATAAAATAAAATGAATACAATACAATCTACATATTTCCAAATGCATGGAAAATACAAAAACTGAAGTTTAAAATCTAATATATAATTAATTAATATTTCCCCACAATTTACTCGTGTTATGAAAAATCACATTACTTTTTAAAAAGATCCAAAGTATTTAATAATGAAACTGGTTTAGAAAATGTTTCCCAGAGATACTTGTCAAATTAAAATGTTCTAAATAAAATTTTCTCTGTTGATAATAGCAAACACCTACGAAGCAAATACAAATTTGACCTTTTCTTTAAACAGTATTTTTAAAGTTTCTCTAAAATAATTTTCTGAATTTCATCAAGGAGCCTTGAGTCAGAAGTTGGAGACAAATTTCTCAGATATCCTACATTCTGCTTGCATTCCATCCTGCACCGACCAAATGCAGCAACTGAGCGAGACAGAACAAAATCAAGGCAATTCAAACTCACTGTGGGAACTCAGTTGTTTTGTAATGTTTCCCTTCATAATAAATTCCCAAAAGCACAAAAAAGATGCCATGTTTCTTGCTTAAGGCTAGTAACAGTACGGTTAGGGGGCTCAACAGCTTGTGAGGCAGTACAGTATGTGGGGCACTATTACCTATTGGTGTACCAACTCCATAGCCCTTAGAGTCAATCAGGCCTCCAACCTGGGTGAGGTTGCAGTTTCTCTGGGTGATGTACTCTATACTGGTGGACTCCATGAGGAGGGCATAGTCAGTGGTCAGGACTCTTGTGATCCCTTCTTTGTTGTTCTTCACCAGGGCTGTGTTCTTCCTGCTGCTCATGAATGCCCACATCTTCTCATATGTTGAGATTTTGGATTTCTAAAAGCAAACAAAGAGTAGATTCTGTCTTCAAAAAGCCCAACTTTAAAGACACGAGTAACGCCGCCTGGAATGATATTTGTTTTCATTCTTTAAAGTTCGTGTCTACAGATCTTGCTCTTTCATCAGCTACTGGTAAGGGCTTTTCAAGTCTGATAAGTTCTCCCTGATCTCTCATTAGGCTGTGTCAGAAGGGGACAAGTTGTAAAATTTTGTGTCTGAGTGTGTCAGCGGACAGCGGTGGGAAATGGGACAGCTGTGCGCTAAATCTCTCACAGCTGATTCGATTTGTCTTGGACCTCCACAGGCCTGTATTTTTCTAGATATCCGCGGATGCAATCATAGCCGACAATCTCGATGGATAAAGCTGCACACACTTCAGTGCTTTATCTGTGTCACTTGTTTGCCTCTCTCTCTCTCTAAATGATGAATGGTGCATATGTGTGGCTCATACTCATAAGAAAGATCACTGGATTACTGGAATTATTGTAATTTTAGATGGCTAGGTTGGTGGAGGTAAGTAGAGTTTAGGAGGGTTTCAGGCGGATTTGTGAATGTGTATGCTTGAAGTATTAACAAGGACTCGGTGATGTCTTCCTAGAAAATGAAAAGAATCAGACATTTGTCATCTTTGAACAAAATAAATTCACGTGACTGAAAGATTAATTTATCATATATTATATATTATTTTATTAAATATCAAATACTAATACACTACCATTGGTTTAAGTGCTTTTTTGGAAATAAGATATTGTAAATACATATACAAATTTTTGGACAAAATACTATAACATTTTATTATCAGTTGTTGTTCATCGTGATAATGCAAACACGATTTTGTTCAAATTTTTTTAACTATTTGCAATAATATAATTTATTTAGTGAATCTGGCACTAAAACAATGCAGACAGTGTGTGCATAAAAACAGCACAAATATTGAGCGTCATTTATTCGTAGAATCCCCCTCTAAGTATGAGGGGACATTTGTTGGATGTGATGTTTTTGGTTAACACAACTCATAACTCATCTGTGTGTGATTCTGCATCCATTGCATTAGTTTGTATCTTATCATGAGACAGATGCATAAGATTGATCTTCTGATTTTACTTTCTAGCAGAAATCCAATAAACTTTCTCCTAAAAGCTCTGGCTCTTTCTGTACAGGCGGATTCTTGTAAAATTGATCATTTGCTGAGTGTTTGGATTGTTGCTGACTGTTCCTTCTGTATTTCAATAGCTTTCATGTGAACAGTGTGTAGGAGCATAAGATCAGAACATGTTACCTTAAAGAAAGTCATTGTGGAGCCATCTCTCACTGCTCCATATTCGATTCTTGTCTGCTTGGCTAAATCGTCAGCTGAATCGATTGGGGAGTCCATTCTCTCCACTGTGAGGAATGCAGCCAGGTTGGCTGTGTAGGAAGATATGATGATTAAAGTGAAGAACCACCAAATCCCTCCCAAGATTCTGGTGGACAAAGCCTTGGGCATCAGCTCGGATCCTGAAATAACATACACACAGTTAGCGAAACACAAACACTGGCCCTAAAAGTATTTGGACTCTTAAGACATGCTGAAAAATCTGAATGTCTTTGCAATAGATATAAAAATATATATTGTACATTTCAATAATATTTTCTTTCTTAAGCATTTTAAGACAAAATCTCAAAAAACTCTAGAAAGGACACAAATAAACACAACAGAC
The DNA here is from genome assembly GCF_003368295.1 of Carassius auratus. Classification (NCBI taxonomy): domain Eukaryota; kingdom Metazoa; phylum Chordata; class Actinopteri; order Cypriniformes; family Cyprinidae; genus Carassius; species Carassius auratus. The sequence goes on along the minus strand of NW_020528206.1, from coordinate 17,325 downwards.
CCTCTTGAGATAGAAAGATTAAGATAAGTTAATTATCTTAACTTTAAATTAAGTTAATTAAATTAAGATACTAAAAGATAATAATAAGCTACTATTTTCAACAACCAACTACCAAAAATCAAACAACCAAAGGGCATTCCCAGCAACAATGGAAGAATCTTCTAATACTATTGTTGCATTTAGGACATTGGGAAGATACAAAAGTATTTATTTTGCTGTATTTATTTGGAGACATAAAAGCTCTATGTACAATATTAAATTGCATTTCTTTAAATCTATTTCAGACTGAGATATTCTATGGTAGTATAATAATATCTTCCCAGACATTTTCGTCAATGTCACATTTTAAATTCTTACCCCAAGCCTTCTGCAACAAAATCAGATTGTCTGCTTTGAGATGGTTATCATAGAGTAAAAGTCAGATATGCAGTGTTTAACTTCAGTATCCTTAAGAAAAAATCTATCCATAAAGAAATCAGAGCTGTTCAGTGTAAAACTAGCATGTCTAGTCTGGACGAAATGTCTTATTTGAAAGTATTTGAAAAAATCATTTTGGGGGATTTTATACTTTAAGCGTAACTCATGAAATGACATAAAAACAACCTTGTGGAATAAGTCCTATATCCTGTATATTCCCACATGAATGCAGCTACTAAATAGAGAGCTTATATTAGTACGGTGTGGTGTGATAGGATGGGCAAGCTCTGATTATGCTTTTGAGACCTTCTGAACTTTGACCATGTTTTGACCTCTATAAATGAGTTGGTGTCCTTTTACCTTGTCAGGGATTTTTGGGTTTTCTGGTCTAAGAAATTAACCAAAGAGACTGGATTACAGAATTGTTGTTCTGCATCTACTCACAGAGCATCTTCAGGTTTATGTATCCAATCTATGATAATCCTAGCCTGTATTGCCCATACATAGTATTTAAAGTTTGGAAGTGAACATCCACCGGCATCAGTGGGCAATTGTAAAGTTTTTAGTTTAACTCTAGGTTCCTTATTGGCCAAAATAAATTTAGACACAGCTTTACTTTATTATTATATTAGGAGTGGCAGCCTTTTATAAACTCTGTCTGGTCTGGGTCTATGATTTCTGGAATTACATGTTCAAGACGTTCACCCATGATTTTAGCTCGGACCTTTAAATCTACATTTAACAAACTGTTGTTTGTGTATTACAGTGATATTAGCTTCATTCATATAATTAGGCAGTGTAGATACGTGAAATGAGGTATTGATAGCTTTCAAGAGGTAGGGACTTATTTTATCATTTTTTTCAGGCCCTGGAAATAACCCTGACTGTAAAGAATTTATTTGCACTTTTAATTTCCAACTCTCCAGTTCTTGTTGTTTATTGTTTGTTTTAGGAATGCAAAGATCTTTGAAAAAAGTATTTTCCAATGCACTTTGTGCATCTATGTCTGAGCTTTATAGTTTTAGTTGTAGTATTGTCTAAACATCTCATTTATTTTTTTTGTTTTCTTGTTTTCTGTTATTCTGCATCCAGAGGGATCGTTAATTGCTGGAATATATCCTTTAATGGATATCTTTACTTGCTAACTAACTTAGCGAGAAGCCGATTGGGTTTTTTACCATTTCAAAAAATCTTTGTCTTGCAAATAATATGACCCTATCTGCCTTCCTAGTAAGTAACTGGTTTAATTGAGCTCTCAGAGATTTAAGTTCAACAAGAAGTTGGGCTGATTTTGAGGAGTGAAACTGTTTTTCTATTGTGATGATTCTCTTTTCTAGTTTCATTTACTAGTGTAGGCAATTATTACTCCTCTCAGAAAAGCCTTCTAAGCTTCCCATATTGTTCAAGTGTCCATTCCATTTGTATCATTGAATTTAAAACATGCATTTGTCTGTTCTTTTAAGTAATCAACAAATTTCTCATCTAGAAGATAGAAGGGATTAAATTTCCATATCCATGATTGGTAATTAGGTCGATGTGGTAACATAGTAACGGTTTCAGATGCATGGTCTGATATCTGATTTCTCAGCTAATCTTATCATCTGATTTGAAAATAATAATTAATCAATATGTGAAGCAGTCTGATGTGGGTAGAATTAAATGTATAAGCCTTAACAGTAGGATTAAAAAAGTCTCAGTATATCATTCAGACCAAGCTCCTGACATGAGGTTTTAATGATATTAGCAGTTCTATGATCTAGTATGCTAGCTGCTGGTGATTTATCCATATCTGGGTTAAGATAACAGTTAAAGTCCCCCCATCCCACACCCCAGGATTACATTGTTACTATTTTATTATAAACCAGAGAAAAGTAAGCTTCATTGTATTTGGAGCGTATATATTTGCTATCACAACCTCCTCTTCATGCAACAGGCCCTTTCTTGAGAACATTCTACCTTCTTTATCAGAATAGCTCAATTGTAGTTGAAAATATAAATTTTCATGGATCAGTATTATTTCACCACTCTTTTTGGTGGAGAAAAATGAATTATAAAGTCGGCCAACCCAGTCTCTGCTAAATTTTTGGTGTTTGGTGCTCAAGATCATATAAATGGGTTTCTTGTTATAGAACAATATGAATTTTGACTTTTGTATAAAATTTCAGATATACGGCTAAGAACTCAGTCAGAGACGTCTAGCCACTCTCAGAGCATCACGTGACCCCCCAATAAGCTTCTTTTTAGGGGTGCATTAAAAAAGCAAAACTGACTGCTAAACCCAGGTCAAGTCAATCTCAACTAAAAAAAGTGTGCTCGCTTACTATGATAATTAGTTAATGAGTTTTTCAGGAACACATGCCATAAATCTTTTTCTTGAGAAAACAAATCAAGGTGTTTTTATGAAAATATATTTGAAAGCTTAAGAATTGTTCAAGAGATGTACTTAGAAACACTCTTACAAACTTTCAAAATTTTAACCTAATTCCAAATTTTTTTTTGGAAAATGAGCTTTTAAAATTCCAGGTTTCAAATGATCAGATTAGATTTCAGACAGTTTTTTTTTTTAATCTTTTTCCAAAATGTGAATAGAAAAGGAGATGCTGTCTCCCTCTGAATCTTCATCTGATGATTTTTCTGTAGAACAGTGTTACTTTATGAAAGTGGTTCACACATCATTTCATCAACTATTTCACAGTGTTTGTTTTGTTTTACTTCTGTCTTTTATTGTAAAAAAAATATTCTTTGTTCTGATTTTTATTTTTTGAAGCACTGCCTCCTGAGAAAACAACTATGATACAGTGGAAGCCAAAAATATATCGACCCCCTTGGTAAATATGATCAAAGAAGGCTGTGCAAATTCATCTGCATTGTTAATCCTTTTGATCTTTTATTTAAAAAAAATCTCAAAAATGTATCCTTTAATTGGATAATAAGAATTTAAAATGGGGGGAAATATCATTATAAAATAAAGTTTTTTCCTCAAATACTTGTTGGACACAATTATTGGCAACCCTAGAAATTCTTATGATTAAAATATCTCTGAAGTATATTCCCATTCATATTCACATATTTGAGCACTCCAGCATGATTATAAACATGAAATTATCCAGTCATGGCTTCCTGTTACACAGAAATATAAAGAGGAGGGAAAACAAAGCCCAAATTCCCTTAATCATCCATCAAAATTAGAAAAACCAAAGAATGTATTTCTGATATGTAGCAAAAAATAATTGAGCTTCACAAATTAGTGAAGTGGCTTTAAAGGAACACTCTGACTTTTTGGGACTTTAGCTTATTCACAGTATCCCCCAGAGTTAGATAAGTCCATACATACCTTTTTCATTTCTCTGCATTCTGTAAGTGTTATTTGACGCACCCACCACTAGCCTAGCTTAGCACAAAGACTGGATGTAAATGGATAATGGTAGCATAGTAATCCCAATAAGTGACAAAATAATGCAAACATTTTCCTATTTACATGTTGTGATCTGTATAGTCACAGCGTTTACAAATAACAAGGCTATATGAGACAGAGACCATTTTTAATCGTATAAATACTGGGAACAATATTCTCACTAGGCGTAGGAGCACAGCTAACATTACTTGGACGGAGTGACTACTTGGGCGGAGTGATTAGCACAGAACACTCATCTCATCCTGATTAATAATTATCACAGAAAATGTACAAAGAATTATTACAGGAATTTATATATTTGAAATGCAATTTATTAGAGCTGACCAAATATATTCAACAGCATATAATACAGTAATGTTAGATAATTGCATTACAATAGCCAAGAATATGGGGAAAGTAATAGCACAAGGCAAATAGTTTTTGCACAATGAACCCACAGACAGTAACTTTTAGCCTACTATTTCACAAACATTTTCTCAAAAAAGAAAACTGCCCATCCCCCTCCAATTCATTAGCAAGTTGAATGTATTAGTCCTGAGAGTTACATTTAGCGCCGCTCATTTGTTATTGAGCGATACAGTGTGTTCATGACAACACAATAATAACAATAAAGGGGATACACGGAGCCCCTATTCACGTGTCACTACTAAGGTTATATTACATTATTATGGCACTGTTACAGTATGGCTAATGTTAGTCATCTCAAAACATAACGGAACACTTACTGCAGCAACAGGTGATCCAATTTGTCCTGTCTTTATTATCGATGGGATGGCTGTATCCTTTAGCACAGGTTTCATGGTCCGTGTGGCAACTTGCATTTTTTCAAAATAGTCGTCTACAGTAAATTGTTCAGAGCAAACGAAATACTTCGTTATGGTGTTTATAGGTGTGTTTGGATCTATTACCAGAGCAAGTAGCCATCGATTCATCAGGTCAGCGTTTTTGGTTGGAATACTATGAAACATCATAGTATTACCTGGTCTCCCCTGTTTATTGTCGCAGCTCTTTACAATACAGCGAACACCCATGATTGTACACTATAAATTTACTATATAGTAATTGCTGTCTCTATTACTCCAGCTCTGAGCGAACTCTCTGCTCCTCACCACTGTGAGTCTCGTGTGCTGCGCTTATCACTCCGCTCAAGTAGTAACTCCGCCCAAGTATCCACTCCGCCCAAGTAACGTTAGCTGTGCTCCTACACCTAGTGAGAACATAGTTCCCAGTATTTATACGATTAAAATGGTCTCTGTCTCATATAGCCTTGTTATTTGAACACGCTGTGACTATACAGATCACAACATGTAAATAAGAAAATGTTTGCATTATTTTGTCACTTATTGGGATTACTATGCTACCATTATCCATTTACATCAAGTCTTTGTGCTAAGCTAGGCTAGCGGTGGATGCGTCAAATAACACTTACAGAATGCACAGAAATGAAAAAGGTATGTATGGACTAGTGTTGTCACGATACCAAAATTATTGTTTCGATACCGATACCTAGTCAAGAATTGCGATTTCGATACTTTTCGATACTTTTCCTGTAAAGGGAAAATACATTCTCAAATATCATTGATGTGCTTTATTTTAAAACCGGGACAACATTCTAATCATATAACACACTAATAAATGAACATATGAACAGCAGATATATTAAACATTTGAACAAAATATGAAATATCAAAATATAAAAAATGTAATAGAGCAATGACATTCAAGGTAAAGAAAAAATACATTTAGCAGCATTATCTCAGTTATCATAAGAAACATAAGAGTAATAAATTTATCTTGAATCTGAACTTTGAATAAAAAATATGAACAGCGATTATATTAAACAATGTTTCTGAACTCAGAAGATTAAATGTCTAAAGATAAATAATATAAATTTAAGCAATGGCATTCAAGTAAAAAAAAAAAAGCAAATAAAATTTAGCAGCAATATCTCAGATATTGTAATGTATTCTGTCAGTTGTGCAACCTTTTCTTTCAGAGGAGAAAACTCAGCCAGTGAGCTTTAATGAGCGTCATCTTTATTGAGCGTCATCTTTTTCTACCAGACATGGACCGGCGGCCACAGTATCACTTGTGCTCGCACGTGCAGCCTAGTGATGTGCGAGTAGGGTTTTTTTTTCAACCCGCGGGTCCCGCGTTTATGAAATAATTTGGCCCGCCCCAGCCCGCAAATAAAGTAACATTTCTTTACCCGACCCGCGCATCGGGGACATCACGTAAGATACGTTGCTACTAGACTCATATTTCTCGTTCACTGAAGCTCCTCCCTCCACAGCAGCGCACGAGCTCGGCGCTATTAGCAGCGCATGTGCAGCTGGTGAACAGCTCTTTGAACTGTTTCATACTGTCAAGTGAGTTACTCAAGATGTGACAGAGCATGTGATTTGATGTGATTTGATGAATGTAGAGGACGAATCCACCCTTCACTGAACGAGATCAAGAGATCTTCTCATGCGTGAATGAGTTGAATGAACTGATGAATGAGTATACAGGGTCAGTGAGCCAAGCATGTAAATCTCGATCAGCAATCAGCAGATACAAAGTGCAGTTATAGGTGCTGTGCAGATAAGCTCGTTTTTATATTTAGCATACAGAACATAACTCCACATTTAATCCCCGATTAATGTGAATATTATATATGAACTGTCTGACCAAACAATTAAAATGTTAATTATGCAAGAAAACCTTGTGCTTTGTTTATCTGGACAACTAATTTAAACTATTTAATGCGATTATGCACACGTTAGTAAAGCCAAAACAGTTTAGTAAAGGCACTAATGCAGGCAGTAGTGCTTTTTTGCTTGCGTGAGGAGAAAAAACACAGACGTACATAAGGAGGCACTGGAAGCGTGCGTTGCACACACCAACATGAATAACGTCTCTTACTAATCTGGAACGCAGTCATTCTTTGAAGTATCGATACTAATAAATTTAGGTATCGTGACGTTTTTAATTTCCAAGAATCGCGATACTTTTGAAGTATCGGTGCACCGTGCAACACTAGTATGGACTTATCTAACTCTGGGGGATACTGTGAATAAGCTAAAGTCCCAAAAAGTCGGAGTGTTCCTTTAAGAAAAGAGCTAGAGCAGTGAAAATTCCAATTTCCACCATTAGGGAAATAATTAAGAATTTCCAATCAACATAAAATGTTGGATGTGTGCTTATATTGTCCTAATGGATGGTGAGATGGAGAGTTTGAGTGGCTAAAGACTCTCCAAGGACCACAGATGGAGAATTACAGAAAAAAGTTGAAAAGAGACTGGAACTTCAAATGGAACTTGCTTCTATGGTGAGATGAAACTAAAAAAGGATCTTTTTAGCAGCAAACACACAAGATGGGTTTGGTGAACACAGAGATAAAAAGTACCCCCTGTGTAGAATGAAATATACTGCTGTATTTTTTATGTTGTGGGCCTATATTTTCTTGTTTAGACACATGGCATCTTTGATTCTATGAAATACCAACAGATAAAAGATCAGTAAGAGACTGACTCTGTTAGAAATCTTATAATGGGCCACTGATCTCTTGTGATGTTTTCTCTAACCTCATCAGGCATTATAGGAGAAAATTTAGACCTGTTAAAACTGGCAAATGGAGGTTTCAAATAGTACTGAATAAAAGGGTGCCAATAATTGTGGCCAACGTGTTTTGGAGAAAAACATTTATTTCATAATGATATTTCCCCCCCATTTTTAATTCTTATTATCCAATGAAAGGATGCTTTTTTGTGATTTTTTAAAATAAAACATCAAAAGGATTAACAATGCATATTCATTTTCACAGTCTTCTTTGATCATATTTACCAAGGGGGCCGATATTTTTGGCCATGACTGTACATACGACTGAGCAGGCCCGTCGCGACAAGGCAGGCAAACCAAGCAATTGCTTGGGGCCCCGAGCTGGCCTGGGGCCCCAAGACAACGACTGGTTAAGAATAAAATGCAACAACACTGTGTGAGCTCCCCTTTGATCGTCAATGCAGTAACGTGTAATGACACTGTTATCGGGATCCCCCTCAAGGGGGCCCCTCTCAGTAGTCGCTGACAGCAGCCAGCCAACCACATGATCTCACGTGATGGACTAATATCTGTAAATATTAAGCCGGAACAGTCTATTTAAATATGAATCCTGCATGTTCTGCGTGTCTGTGTTAATGAATGGAGCAGAAGCGCGACTTCCTTTATTAACACACACTGAAGCGCACGTGAGGCTCGCGGTAATTTCAGCATCTGCTGTCTCACTAAATAAGATGAGAACACATGAACAACATCTCCAGAACTGCTCTGACAGTCACTTCATGAGCATTTGACCATTTGATTTGAGTAAAACTAGTGTCACATCACATTAACAGAACTGTAAAGGTACGTCAACCCGTCAAAATAAAAGTCCTGTTTTAGACAAGTATTTGCCAGAGATGTATTACTATTGTTCAGCAGAATGTACATAGCCTGCTACTAAAAAAAATCTAACGTTTTTTTTTTTTTTAAGGTTTAATCACACAAAATGTCTTCCATGTTTTATTTTTAATAGTAAATCCCCATTGTTTACCAAAAAGCTTGCTTAATTTGCAATAATTAAAATATAAATTAAATTAATGTTTTGTGTTTAATGTTAAATGTGCATCTCAGAAAATGCTTTATTTAAAACCCCAACTGAATGGCACTTAAATTCATCTGTCAACTTTATTGTCATTGTTCACAGTACAAGTACAGACAGAGAAACAATGGATAATAATTAAATGTTTACTTTTGATGTATGCATTGCATTCTATGCATTTTAAAAATAAAAATATATATTTTTTTTCTAAAAAAAGGAAACTTAGTGGCTCATTTTAAGAGACCCAGGAGTCTTATTTTCTCTTGCATAATTAATATTAATAAGCAAAAACACATTTATCCGATTACTCGATTAATCGATGGAATTTTTGGTAGAATACTCGATTACTAACAAATTTGATAGCTACAGCCCTAGATGAAAGTGGCATAGCAAATAGCATGCTATACTATTCCACCGTGATAATCTATTTACCAAATGGGGGTTATGAAAACCACACAATTAATTCCGTGCATCAAACATTAGCTTGGGATGTTTTTAAGCATTGGTAGTGAAAGCAGCTGCCTGCATCCCTTCCCTTCTAATATCAAAATATGCAAATGCTAACATATCTTTAATTTTTCAGTAAACTTTATAATTAGTAAAAATACTGTTTACTAACAGTTAAATTACAAAGATGAAAGATTAATTAACTATGAATTTACCATCTATTAATGATTGTTATTATAAAGTGTCTACCATCTAACTTATCAACTATGGTTTTGGGAAACGCACCCCTGAGCTGTTAATAGTGACCTCTGTCAATATGCTAACAGTGAAATAGTAAAACGTACTTCACAGGTAATTTCAGAATTTTTTTAAAATTATTTTCATCCTCAACATTAACAGATGCATCACTTCTCAGTGCTGATGTTTCCTCTATATAGCCAAGGTACCACAAGCTCTATAATTATAAGCTGATATCCTGCACAGCCCAGAGTTTAAACTGATAAGTGTGTGTTGTCATATTATTAGAAAACAAAAACAGTGCAAATCACTATTGAATTCCCACCAAACGATTTTTTCAAGCAGTATTTGCACTGTAAAGCTTTTTTATTTATATAAAGTGTGGCTGAACTTAAACTGTATGGCTATGCTGTGGTTCCTGTAGGCTTTGCGTGCGTGCGGGGGGCCTCTGTGTCCATTTTGCTTGGGGCCCCCAAATTCCTTCAAACGGCCCTGCGACTGAGAGACACCCAGGAAACCAGCATCGTGAAGCTCGCTGTGACAGCCTAAATAGGTTTATTTCATTTTATTTTTTATCAGGGTTTCATATTACTTTTGCTCTTATCACACTCACACTAGATTTTAACCTTCAGATTAATGATAAATCTAATGAGTGATATTCAAACTGGGGCTTTTTTCTATGGCTGGATGGCTCAGGGCTTTGATTGATCGCTAGAAAATAAAACCGTCAAGGGAACTGTAATTCATCTTTGCAAAAAAACAAGAAAAACAAAGACTCCTCATCTTAAATGAACTTTTTAAACTAAGTCACCATTCAAATTAACTAAGTGTGTTATTAAGATACATGGGAGGAGAACATCCTATTAACTGATTAACTGAAAAAAATGCTGGATTTTGACAAAGACAAATAGATTTCAAGCTTGTGGCTTCCAAGGGCTTAAAGATAGAGATCTACTGTCAATCATAAAAATGCTGGACATGACCGAAAGTTTATGTAGGGTGTAAATATACTCATCTAATTTGCATATAATGTCACCATCAGGGGTCAGCCATCTCGAATTTCATAATATTCTGGAAATAGTAGATATTGAATTGATGTTTGAACATATTTGCATGTTTTTTTTTTTTTTGTTTTTTTTTTTTATCCTCATTCCTTAGGATCAGAAAAGAGGAAACCAACAATAAAACAGGAAAAAGTACTAAATTATTACTATATTACTATACTACATAGTAGTAAAATGCATGTGAAAAGTAGCCTACTTTTTGATCAGTTCATCAGTAATATTCAGTAAATAATAGATATCGAAGGGATGTTTGAACTTATTTGCATGTTGTTGTTTTTTTTGTCTTTTTATCCTCATCCCAAATGATCAGGAAAAGAGGTAACAGTAAAACAGGAGAAAGTATTAAATTATTACTATATTACTGTGCCAAATGAACTTTTTAAACTAAGTCACCATTCAAATTAACTAAGTGTGTTATTAAAATACATGGGAGGAGAACATCCTATTAACTGATTAACTGAAAAAAATGCTGTATTTTGACAAAGACAAATAGATTTCAAGCTTGTGGCTTCCAAGGGCTTAAAGATAGAGATCTACTGTCAATCATAAAAATGCTGGACATGACCGAAAGTTTATGTAGGGTGTAAATATACTCATCTAATTTGCATATAATGTCACCATCAGGGGGCAGCCATCTCGAATTTCATAATATTCTGGAAATAGTAGATATTGAATTGATGTTTGAACATATTTGCATGTTTTTTTTATTTATTTTTTTTTTATCCTCATTCCTTAGGATCAGAAAAGAGGAAACCAACAATAAAACAGGAAAAAGTACTAAATTATTACTATATTACTATACTACATAGTAGTAAAACGCATGTGAAAAGTAGCCTACATTTTGATCAGTTCATCAGTAATATTCAGGAAATAATAGATATCGAAGGGATGTTTGAACTTATTTGCATGTTGTTGTTTTTGTTTTGTCTTTTTATCCTCATTCTAAATGATCAGGAAAAGAGGTAACAGTAAAACAGGAGAAAGTATTAAATTATTACTATATTACTGTGCCATAGTAAAAATCTATGTGCCTATTTTTGATCAGTTGACCAGCTATCTGCCCAATCAGGTATCTAGGTGACATAGTTTATAGTTCTTGAGAGTATGGTACCTCTCACTGCATGGCACAGTGCACCTACCCCACACTGACTGCACCTTTACTTTGTCTGCAGGAGGCACTTTGAGCATGTATGATCAGCAACAGCTCTCCTAAGGACAGGACAACCACAGTCACCCCTGCCACCCCCATCCCCATTGGGTAAAAGGTCCAAATGATCACTTGTTTGTGCTTCTTGAACACTCTCGCCTTGCACGGCGGCAACATTGTTCTGCAAAGATGTACCGTGAGAAACGCGATTATAAAACGATCCACGTCATTTCCAAAAGGCAGATACACCCCTTCAGAGTCAGAATACGCAAATAACATACTGTATGCAACACATCCTCACGGTACAACTTTTTATTAGCCATGTGGCAATTTTCTCTCACAAATCTCACAATTTACTTGCACGCTATGAACTGAACTGCTTCTGCATCAATGTCACGAGAGTTCACTTGCTCTGCTATTTTCTTGAACACTTTGAATAGGAACCTGATGTAATTTTGGTCTAGAATCGAAGTACTATATGTCTGCCATCTGATGGTAGGGAATACAAATGAGATATTACAAGATATTAGGAACTACAGTCTATCTTATTAAGTATGAAGTTTTGTCGCAATTTTGTGACTTTGGCGCTTAGAGAGTTAATTTGTGGAAATTGTCTAGTTAGAAAGACCACTGAGTCTAAGTCTGATGTATGATATTGAAGCTGTAGTGATTGCCTTTCATGCACGGATACCCAGGTAAGGTGGTTGGAAGTTGAAACGACAGCACAAGTTCACAATGTATGTGAATTATATCTGCATTTGTATGCCTTGAGCGTCATGTGGAGCACCGTTGTAAAATTCAGTTAGATTGACAGATAAATTATTACCTTTGATCTAAGTGATACATTTAACAACAGTAATTACCCACGAAAGCAGTCAGAAAGAAAAGAGAAAAGAAAACACCTCAATGAAACTGTCATACATGCTGTTTTCCTTTAAAGTATTCAGTTATGAGAAAAATAATGGATGGTGATGTTTTATTATGTTACATATTTCCTTAAAAAACAAGAGAAAAAGGCTAATGTAAAAGTGATATCTATCTTTGAAAGAGTGGTTAGCATTAGCATAACTGAAACGTCAAGACTAAAGATTAACCTTGCTGGAAAGTGAAAGGGAAAACAGTTTAATGTGTTTAAGATTGCCAAGCTGGTCTGTTTTGATAGTTTTAGTCAGCTAGTCTGGTTAGCTAAAATGGCTAACAACCAGCTTGACCTCGTCGAAAGATCACTTTAAACCAGCTACCCTGCTGAATAAAATTAGCTAAAACCAGACTAAGATGAATGGTTGGTTTAAGCTGGAAGTAGCTGGCCTCCCAGCCTTGCCAAGCTAGTGTTCAGCTGGTTTTAGCTGGATGGCCAGCGGGCCTCCTTGCCTGACCAGCTAAGGAAATGGTCAAAACCCCTTCTAAAACCAGCCTGCTGACCAGCTATGACCAGGCTGGAAGACCGGCTAAAACCTGCCAATCAGAAATCTAGTTCCAGAAGTTTTTTTTAGCAGGATAAATATTATATTTTTTTAAGCATCGCTAATCCATGATGTTGACATTTCAGTAAAGCTTACGCTAATAAATCCCTTTGAAAGATACCAAACACATTTACATTAGCCACCTGGGTAGCAAGAGCTCACTGACAGACACCATGAGGTGTGTTTGTTCCTTTGGAAATGCTGTCTGTGTTGCTACTCTCAGATAATTATCATGGCTAAATGCTAACTACTGACCTATGTCTTACTCTTAAATGTCATGGGGAGGACACAACTCTCAATCATATTCCTGATTCTATATCAGTGTAAGATGAGATAACAACATCAATCTTTTGAAGCAAATAAATAAATAAATAAAAGTAAAATCATCTGTACAGTTGATGAAACCCTAAACAGAACAGCAGAGAATAACTTTGAATAATCCTCTTAACTATTTATCTGTCAACTTTAGGACAAAACCATACAGCAAATAGTTATTATATGTTTGCTTTTCTCATGTTGGCTAATTGGTACAACTCTTCATGGTTTAACTGATGAGATGTTTTAAAAAGGTGTCAAGGTTGTTTTCAGTAACCTTGTGAAGGAGGTTTAGCTGTGGTAGGTAATAATGCTAATACACACACACACATACACACAAATGCAAACAAGATGAATACAAAACATAATCAGCAAAATTAACACTATGAATGTGTGTGGGTTTCAAAAAGCTTGTCGATCCTATTAATGTCCATGTCATCAATATTTTTTATCACTTTTTTTTAATAAGGTTAGCCGAGGTTTCTTGTACCAACAAATCTAATTTAGTTTTACATGACCATTTGCCATTCTTTCTGAAATGAATTAGAATTAACGTCTCAGATTACGAATGTAACCACGGTTCCCTGAGAGGGAACGAGACACTGCATCCTCTTAGGGGACACTTTGGGGAACACCTCGTCGTGACCCGTGTCTGAAGCATACTTTGAAAAACGGCAACGTGTTGGCCAGAAACAGCCTCTGACGACACTACCGGCGCGACTATAAATACGCGCCCGTAGGTATATAAATTATCTTCTTCGTGAAGCTTGCGTCCTGAAGCATGGCAGGGAGCTAGAGGACGCAGTGTCTCGTTCCCTCTCAGGGAACCATGGTTACATTCGTAACCTGAGACGTTCCCTGTCAAGGGAACTTCAAACTGTGTCCTCTTAGGGGACACTTTGGGGAACAGTATACCCACGCCGCCATGCTGAGGGGAGTGCAGGCCAGAATCATGGCAAACACTAAGTACCAACTCTACCATTTCACCGGGAGTCACCCCTGGGATGGTTAGACGGCTGTCCATGACATTATCCCTTATGGCCAGTAGTTTGTTAGTAGACATATAACCACCAGCAACATAACACCCATAAGCAGATAAAGAAAGAGTTACATACTCATTCCTGTACTGGAGTCCCGCTTACGGGGCGCCCCTTTTTGGTCCGGACGGTCAGTAAGGTGGTTACTATGAATATAGGACCAACCATAAACATCATAGGTCCAGGATAGAAGACTGTTAAGTGAGAAACTTTCCACTTAACCTTGATCAGGTGGAGAGCTGGTGGCTACAGGGGAATAAGGCAGGGGAGAATAAAAACAGAAGTTAAAAACATCCAAAGGAAGTGAGTAACTACTAGGTATCGCTCCGATCTGGGACGAGAACGCTGCCTCGTCTGAATCACATGGCCCTCATAGACCTACCCATGGCGGAGACGGCCTGCTTGGTAGCCGGGAGAGAGAGGTCTGTGGTGTGGCGCAGCTCGGCTACCTGGTCAGCTGAAAGCCCCTCGCCTGTTTCCAGGTCCTTCAGCAGGTCAGCCTCCCAAGCCTGAAGCACTGCCATCGTATGCAACGAAGTCACAGCCTGACCTGCTGCTGCTTATGATTTAACATTTAAGCGGGATGTATCCTGGAGGGGCTTAGATGGCAAAGAGGGAGATTTAAGAAAGGCTGTTTCCCCACAGAGAGATAGCTAGCCAGCGTCTCTTCTACAGAGGGCATCCTCTCATAGCCGTTTTCATGCATGCCCTCGATATTAGCATAACTCGTATGCTGAAACCGATGGATGCGAGAGGAAAACAGCCTCTTCCATTCCTTTTCAACTTCTACATGTAAGTCAGGCAAGACTGGAAGGCTCACCTGGGCTGGAGGGCTCTGGTCAGACAAATAACGTTCATCGAGGCGACGTCGCAACGTTACCTTTCTGGCACGCTTCCATGGCAAGTCTAATTTTGCCGTGGCGCGATCCATAACCTCTAACAGCTCCCCATACGCAGAGCAGGAGGATTAAGAAGGCTCAGCCTCAGCTTCTTCACCACTCTCAGACATCTCCTGCTCTTTCTGGGTAGAACCCAGCAGAGCACTAATACAGAGCACTAGTATCAGAATGGGTTAATGACAACGCATCTTCCTCCTGAAGTTCACTCTTGTTTGCCGCCGGAGAGTGTGAAAGGAAAAGTCCCTCTCTACACTCCTCAGCGAGAATATAAGTACCTCAGAGATACCTCAGAGAGTATCTGCCTGACACCGTTGCAAATCCGATGATGATTGGCTGGGTGGGCGGTGCCCTGCTCACGCTGTCTCACTTCACGCTCTCTGACAACCACACAGAAGACGGCATCAGTGATAATGGCGTTCTCGAACTGGAAGTTGTTTCTTTTTACCCAAGTTTAAATTTGTTTGTCTTAATTTTGCAGTTGAATTTTATTTTCTATATTTATTTTTTATATGTTTTATTTCTATGCATATCATATGGCAGGCTGCAATCTATTGAGTTCAAATAAATAAAAAAATTCTAAAATACTTAGTGTATTCTTCAATCAGTTAATATAAACATCTTATATAATTAGTTAAAGATGTTATATGACATAATAGCATTATGGAACATAAAAATAACGTCACAGTTACTTTGCTGAGTAACTAATTACTTTTGCAATGTGGTAACTGAGTTACTAACTCAGTTACATTTTAGGAGAAGTAATTCGTAACTGTAACTAATTACTTTTTTAAAGTACGATGACCAACACTGCTTATCGCATTCTTCTATCAAGGCGATCCTCTCCAGCCTACTCTCCCATTTCCCACTCTCCTACACTCTCAGAAAAAAGGTACAAAAGTTGTCTCTGGGGTGGTACCTTTTCAAAAGGCACACCTTTGTACCTAAAGAGTACATATTGGTACCTTAAAGGTACATACTAGTACCTAAAGTGTACAAATTAGTACATAAAATCTAAGTTTAGTTTCTTTAAAGAAACAGAGGAGCAGCCATGCTCAAACACAGGGCTTTAGTGAAATCATCCCATGAGCTTCACTCTACCCTCAATGAGGTTATGTAGGTAACCGGAGTATTTTTGACAAAGTAAAAAGTGTGTTGTTTCACACGAACACTGAGGAATTTTAACCAAAATATTTTGCAGACATTTCATGAAGACCCTAAATAATCATACCAACTTTTGGAAAATGGCCATCCGATATCCATTTTAAGACTGTCTATTTTTTATGTAAACTTCCTCTTCTACATCAGCATTATTTATTTTCATACTGAAATTTTTAGATTTTCAGATATAACGTCAAATATGCTGAAATTTAATAAAAAGTTTTATATTTTCAGGATAATATTTAAACAATTTGCTTTAATACAATTAAAATCTAAAAGCCAATTATTCTGTTATGCAAGCAATTCTTTATTTTTTTTGTCTGTAAAATTTTAAGTTCTAATGAAATGGACAAGATAGAAAAATGTATCAAGATCAAATTACAAAATATATAGTGTGAATTTTCCTTTCATGCAATCTTTAATATTTTTTCTGCCAGTCAACTTTTTATACTTGAAAGGGGATCATCACATTTGGAGATTCTTGTTATCACTAATCTGTTTCACAAGAAACTATAAGATTGAAACTTAATATATGTTTGCACGATACAGTGATACAATACACAAACAAATGCAAATTTGTGACCTGGACCACAAAACCAGTCTTAAGTGTACATTTTTCTAAACGTATGCATAAAACGCTTTCCATTGATGTATGGTTTGGTAAAGGTCGGACAATATTTGGCCAATATACAACTACTTGAAAATCTGAAATCTGAGGGTGCCAAAAAAAAAAAAGGAAAATTTAGTTTTGATATATTATTTACGGTAGAAATGTACAAAATATCTTCATGGAACATGATCTTTATTTAATATCCTAATGATTTTTGGCATCAAAGAAAAATCGATAATTTTGACCCATACAATGTTTTTTGGCTATTGCTAAAAATATACCCCAGCGTCTGAAGACAGTTTTTGTGGTCCAGGGTCACATTTGAATGTTATTTCATGCTATGACCTGATTTAAGTTTAATGAAATACTCTAACATCCACCAGTGACACTTTTCTGTAAATTTCCTTCTAGCGGACCTTATTCATGGCCGGCGGTTTGTTCTGATGTAAATTTTTATTTAATATTTCAGAAGAAAACTCTTTGTAATATGAAGTCAGA